>NC_056746.1:105704937-105779937 GCF_019279795.1 Protopterus annectens | reverse complement strand
ACAATGCTCCTAGTTTTTTGTGGACTTTTATGGTCATGGATATGTGAATGTCAAATTTTAGTTTATTGTCTATTTCCACTCCTAGCAATTTGGTGTGATCAGTTGGGTATATAGTGGTGTTGTCTTTTGCTGTGATGTTAAAGTGAGAGTTGTTTTGAGTATGTTTGGTGGGTTGGAAGATGAGTAGTTTAGTTTTGTTTGGGTTGAGTATTAATTGGGCATCGGATAACCATGTTTCAACAGAGGAAAAGGCTTCCTGTGTGACTTTTGCAGTTTGGGTAGGGACTGGGCTGAGCAGATGATGGTAGAGTCATCTGCGTATTGGATGAGTGTGCCATGTTTGGTGGCAGAGGCTAGATTATTGGTGTAAACAGAGAAAAGTAGGGGTCCAAGGATGGATCCTTGGGGAACCCCTATGGAGACAGGTAGTTGGGGAGATATGTCATTCTGCCATACAACGGATTGTTGGCGGTCAGACAGGTAACTCTGAAACCAGTTGGGGACTGATTGTGAGAAGGATAGGTTATTGAGGACAGAGATAAGTTGTTTGTGTGGGACCATGTCAAATGCTTTAGATAGGTCTAGGAAAGTAGCAGAGGAGAGATAGCCATTGTTTTTATGCTGAAGGATAGTGTTTGTAAAGGAGAGTAAGGCAGTGGTGGTGCTATGGTTTGGTTGGAAACCATGCTGAGTACTGGAAAGGAGGTTGTTAGCAAGGAGGTAGTGAGAGACCTGAGAGTGTATGCATCTCTCTAGTATTTTGGAGAGTGGGGAGAGAATAGCTATGGGGCGGTAATTGGTTAGTTCTGCAGAGGGTCCGCCTTTGTGGAGGGGAATTATATGTGAGACTTTCCACAATGTGGGAACGTAACTTTCTGAAAGAGATCGGTTAATCAAGGTGGATACTGGGTAGGCCAGAGCATCAGCTGTGATTTGTAGGTATTCACTTGGGAGGTTGTCTGCTGCTAATTTGGTGGGTTTAAGTTTAGTTAAGAGTTTTTTTATGTTGGAGGTAGGTACAGGAGAAAAAGAGAAGGCAGTGGGGAGATTACTAGTTGAAGGTATGGGTTGGAGGGGAGGGGGGTTGTGTTGTTTAACTAGTGATAGTACGGTTTGGGTGAAGTGTGTGTTGAATGAGGTAGCAATATTTTCTGAGGAGTGAGGGATGTTAGGAGGAGGGGTACTGACTTTACCTGGGTGGAGGATAGAGTTTATGGAGGACCAGAATTGTTTGGGGCTGTGTTGTGAGGAGTCTAGGGCAGACTGGTAGTATTGGAATTTGTCCCGTTTTATTAGCTTTTTGACTCTATTGCGTAGTTCTAGGAATTTCTGTCTAGCTGCGGGGGTTTTGGTTTTGCGCCAGTGCTCCCAGGCTTTATCCCGGTTTTTCATTTCTGACTTAGTGGTTTTCTGTAGCCATGGGGAGGGTTGTGCTTTGGTTCTGGAAAATCTTATGGGTGCATGGTAATTAAGGATGTTCAGGAAGGTAGTATTAAAAGATTCAACTGCGTCATCTAGACTGAGGTACTTTAGAGCATGCCAGTTACATTCTTTGAGGGATGAGATGAATGTGAGTGGGTTAAAGTTTATTTTTTTACGTATTTGACGATAGATGACAGGTTTAGCTTGGTACAGGTATTTTTTGAGTAGGAATGTTGGGGAGTGATCACTGAGGCTATCTGATAAGCAGCCTGTTATATATGACTGGGGGTTCTTACTGACTAGTATCCAATCCAGGTAGAGTGCTTGCTGGAGTTTTATTTATCCTTGTTTGTGACTGGACTAGTTGGGTGAAGCCATGAAGGTGTACATGATGGGTTGGATTGTTGCCAGAACAGGATTGCCAGTCAATATTGAAATCACCTAAGATGATAGTTTCTTGGGGGAGATGGTGGGTAGACCAGCTGAGGAGGTTTTCTAGTGGAGGGATGTTTTGGCCAGGTGGGAAGTAGCATCCAATTATGTTGATGGTTTTGTTTGGTTAATTTTGAGGTTGGTATATATTATTTCTTCATTGCCTATTTGTGGAGCTGATGATTTTAAGATCTGGATGTTTAGATGTTGTTTAAATATTATAGCTACACCACCTCCTTTTTTGTTTAGATGGTCTACTCTTAGTATGCCGTAACCTGTAGGGAGTATTTGCTCACTGGTAATGTGAGGTTTTAGCCAGGTTTCTGTCAGGACGACTATATCTGGGGAGTATAAGTCTATGGTGGCATGGAGTTCATGGACTTTGTTGGATATACTTCTAATATTTAGGCTTAATAGAAGGAAGTCACTTGGCTTTCTATTGGCTGTAATATGGGAGAAGTTGTGATTTCTAGTTTGATTATGAGGACTGGGGTTGGAGATGGTAGGGCCAGGGTTGGGGTGGATGTCTCCACTTAGGGCTAGTTTTGATATGCATGAGATTATTAGTTTTCTCAGTTTTTGAATGTGTTTGTTTATAAGGGAAATTTTATGATTGTTCTCTGTGGGTAATAGGTATGGTGGGAGGGTTACTATGTTAAGTTGTAGGGATGCTTTACGTTTGAGTAATATAGTTGGTAGAATATGTGGGGGGTGCATAAGGGATGGTTCTTGAGCTGGTGGGAGGGGAGCTGAGTATGGGTGAGACATGGGTGGTGGTGTGAGTAGTAGTACAGTGGGTAGTGGTTGAGTGGGGGAATGATGGAGCTTTGGTAGGATGTAAGATATGCAAGGAGAGTGCATGCAGTGAGCAAAGGAAAGGTATGCTTGTACATGTCAGTTGAGGAGGTGTGATAGTAGAGGGAATGTGGAGGAGGTAGTGTTGGGTTAGCGCTGTGGTTGGCTATTGGAAAGATGGGAGGGGTGTGAGTGCAATAAAGGTGGGACCACTGGGGGCGGGAGGGAATAGGGGGCAGGGCGGGGAGCGAAGCGGGTAGAGACCCTGTTAGGTTCTGGTATGAGGGGCTGGAAACAATCACAAAGCAAGACAAGTATGTGTTAAGAACAATCACAATTGACCAAGGACTGCTCTGAAACTGTAAGTCTTGTCTTAATTTCTCAGGTGGAAAACCAGGATAACCTTGTATCAGTAGGCTACTGTGGTATAGTTTAAATAAACAAACACACAGTATTGATCAGTTATGAATACTATTTGCTAACAGAAGGGAATAAGAGAAAGTGGAAGATGTGTGTGGTGTGGTGGGGGGGGGCTGCTTACAGCCAAAGCACAGTGCTCTCCAGGGAAAATGAAGATCGGCTCAAACAGTTAGACACATACTCAAAGTTAACTGTAGCTGTTTGCAGACAGTTCAGACCCGGACTGCACTTTTCTTATAGGAATGTTAAAGGTGGTACCGCAGTTGAATACTTAAGAGCAGTGTTAGGTCTAGAAAAGAAGAGTACAGAGAGGAGTAAGCACCTTTGAGATGGTAAATATATATTGTAAAGATTATAAAAAACACACTGAGCAAATAGCTACCACATGCAATGTCCTGAACCACTACTTAGTATATGCAGATACTGAGCCAATTGGAAGAACATTAGAAAACAAAACCAGATGCAGCCACAGATAAAAATATAGTGAGCAGCAATCTGTCGTGGTTCTCTAATGTGATTCTATCCACCAGTAACAGCACAGACTTATAGAAATAAGTTAGACACTAGTATGAGCTGTCTACACACAACACTATTACATGAATAACATTAGTGAACAAGGTGCAGCTATGCAAATAGATCATACATACTATTATACTAGTAACAACTTGGTGCATGCCATAGTAACATCAAAAATAAAGCATAAAACATATTAGATGTCTAACACAAGTCAACATATACTTTAATATTAGGCTTAATAGAAGGAAGTCACTTGGCTTTCTATTGGCTGTAATATGGGAGAAGTTGATTTCTAGTTATGAGGACTGGGGTTGGAGATGGTAGGGGGTTGGGGGACTCTATTATGTAGTTCTAGGAATTTCTGTCTAGCTGCGGGGTTTTGGTTTTGCGCCAGTGCTCCCAGGCTTTATCCCGTTTTTCATTTCTGACTTAGTGGTTTTCTGTAGCCATGGGGAGGGTTGTGCTTTGGTTCTGGAAAATCTTATGGGGCATGGTAATTAAGGATGTTCAGGAAGGTAGTATTAAAAGATTCAACTGCGTCATCTAGACTGAGGTACTTTAGAGCATGCCAGTTACATTCTTTGAGGGATGAGATGAATGTGAGTGGGTTAAAGTTTATTTTTACGTATTTGACGATAGATGACAGGTTTAGCTTGGTACAGGTATTTTTTGAGTAGGAATGTTGGGGAGTGATCACTGAGGCTATCTGATAAGCAGCCTGTTATATATGACTGGGGGTTCTTACTGACTAGTATCCAATCCAGGGTAGAGTGCTTGCTGGAGTTTTTATTTATCCTTGTTTGTGACTGGACTAGTTGGGTGAAGCCATGAAGGTGTACATGATGGGTGTTGCCAGAACAGGATTGCCAGTCAATATTGAAATCACCTAAGATGATAGTTTCTTGGGGGAGATGGTGGGTAGACCAGCTGAGGAGGTTTTCTAGTGGAGGGATGTTTTGGCCAGGTGGGAAGTAGCATCCAATTATGTTGATGGTTTTGTTTCGGTTAATTTTGAGGTTGGTATATATTATTTCTTCATTGCCTATTTGTGGAGCTGATGATTTTAAGATCTGGATGTTTAGATGTTGTTTAAATATTATAGCTACACCACCTCCTTTTGTTTAGATGGTCTACTCTTAGTATGCCGAACCTGTAGGGAGTATTTGCTCACTGGTAATGTGAGGTTTTAGCCAGGTTTCTGTCAGGACGACTATATCTGGGGAGTATAAGTCTATGGTGGCATGGAGTTCATGGACTTTGTTGGATATACTTCTAATATTTAGGCTTAATAGAAGGAAGTCACTTGGCTTTCTATTGGCTGTAATATGGGAGAAGTTGTGATTTCTAGTTTGATTATGAGGACTGGGGTTGGAGATGGTAGGGCCAGGGTTGGGGTGGATGTCTCCACTTAGGGCTAGTTTTGATATGCATGAGATTATTAGTTTTCTCAGTTTTTGAATGTGTTTGTTTATAAGGGAAATTTTATGATTGTTCTCTGTGGGTAATAGGTATGGTGGGAGCTTACTATGTTAAGTTGTACGGAGGCTCTACGCTTGAGTAATATAGTTGGTAGAATATGTGGGGTGCATAGAGATGGTTTTTGAGCTGGTGGGAGGGGAGCTGAGGATGGGTGAGACATGGGTGGTGGTGTGAGTAGTAGTACAGTGGGTAGTGGTTGAGTGGGGAATGATGGAGCTTTGGTAGGATGTAAGATATGCAAGGAGAGTGCATGCAGTGAGCAAAGGAAAGGTATGCTTGTACATGTCAGTTGAGGAGGTGTGATAGTAGAGGGAATGTGGAGGAGGTAGTGTTGGGTTAGCGCTGTGGTTGGCTATTGGAGAGATGGGAGGGGTGTGAGTGCACAAAGGTGGGACCACTGGGGCGGAGGGAATAGGGGCAGGGCGGGAGCGGTGGTAGAGACCCTGTTAGGTTCTGGTATGAGGGCTGGAAACAATCACAAAGCAAGACAAGTATGTGTTAAGAACAATCACAATTGACCAAGGACTGCTCTGAAACTGTAAGTCTTGTCTTAATTTCTCAGGTGGAAAACCAGGATAACCTTGTATCAGTAGGCTACTGTGGTATAGTTTAAATAAACAAACACACAGTATTGATCAGTTATGAATACTATTTGCTAACAGAAGGGAATAAGAGAAAGTGGAAGATGTGTGTGGTGTGGTGGGGGGGGGCTGCTTACAGCCAAAGCACAGTGCTCTCCAGGGGAAAATGAAGATCGGCTCAAACAGTTAGACACATACTCAAAGTTAACTGTAGCTGTTTGCAGACAGTTCAGACCCGGACTGCACTTTTCTTATAGGAATGTTAAAGGTGGTACCGCAGTTGAATACTTAAGAGCAGTGTTAGGTCTAGAAAAGAAGAGTACAGAGAGGAGTAAGCACCTTTGAGATGGTAAATATATATTGTAAAGATTATAAAAAACACACTGAGCAAATAGCTACCACATGCAATGTCCTGAACCACTACTTAGTATATGCAGATACTGAGCCAATTGGAAGAACATTAGAAAACAAAAACCAGATGCAGCCACAGATAAAAATATAGTGAGCAGCAATCTGTCGTGGTTCTCTAATGTGATTCTATCCACCAGTAACAGCACAGACTTATAGAAATAAGTTAGACACTAGTATGAGCTGTCTACACACAACACTATTACATGAATAACATTAGTGAACAAGGTGCAGCTATGCAAATAGATCATACATACTATTATACTAGTAACAACTTGGTGCATGCCATAGTAACATCAAAAATAAAGCATAAAACATATTAGATGTCTAACACAAGTCAACATATACAGTTGTAAAACGTCTAATACAATTCAACATAAATAGGCATTTGCAGTTGTAAAACACTTACTGGAGAGACACTGAGCCTTCATGGGGCCTGTAGCAGAGTGGATTGTAGTTTTACAAATGGTGCCTGCCACAGGTAATATTTATCAACTCTGGGATTGTCTTAAGGTAATAAACAGGGGAGGGGAGGGGAGAACAAGGGTGTGAGCAGGCAGTTCTTTGTACTGCTGCTAATGAGCCAAAGCAAGACAAGTATGTGTTAAGAACAATCACAATTGACCAAGGACTGCTCTGAAACTGTAAGTCTTGTCTTAATTTCTCAGGTGGAAAACCAGGATAACCTTGTATCAGTAGGCTACTGTGGTATAGTTTAAATAAACAAACACACAGTATTGATCAGTTATGAATACTATTTGCTAACAGAAGGGAATAAGAGAAAGTGGAAGATGTGTGTGGTGTGGTGGGGGGGGGCTGCTTACAGCCAAAGCACAGTGCTCTCCAGGGGAAAATGAAGATCGGCTCAAACAGTTAGACACATACTCAAAGTTAACTGTAGCTGTTTGCAGACAGTTCAGACGGGACTGCACTTTTCTTATAGGAATGTTAAAGGTGGTACCGCAGTTGAATACTTAAGAGCAGTGTTAGGTCTAGAAAAGAAGAGTACAGAGAGGAGTAAGCACCTTTGAGATGGTAAATATATATTGTAAAGATTATAAAAAACACACTGAGCAAATAGCTACCACATGCAATGTCCTGAACCACTACTTAGTATATGCAGATACTGAGCCAATTGGAAGAACATTAGAAAACAAAAACCAGATGCAGCCACAGATAAAAATATAGTGAGCAGCAATCTGTCGTGGTTCTCTAATGTGATTCTATCCACCAGTAACAGCACAGACTTATAGAAATAAGTTAGACACTAGTATGAGCTGTCTACACACAACACTATTACATGAATAACATTAGTGAACAAGGTGCAGCTATGCAAATAAACCATACATGCTATTATACTAGTAACAACTTGGTGCATGCCATAGTAACATCAAAAATAAAGCATAAAACATATTAGATGTCTAACACAAGTCAACATATACAGTTGTAAAACGTCTAATACAATTCAACATAAATAGGCATTTGCAGTTGTAAAACACTTACTGGAGAGACACTGAGCCTTCATGGGGCCTGTAGCAGAGTGGATTGTAGTTTTACAAATGGTGCCTGCCACAGGTAATATTTATCAACTCTGGGATTGTCTTAAGGTAATAAACAGGGGAGGGGAGGGGAGGGGAGAACAAGGGTGTGAGCAGGCAGTTCTTTGTACTGCTGCTAATGAGCCAAAGCAAGACAAGTATGTGTTAAGAACAATCACAATTGACCAAGGACTGCTCTGAAACTGTAAGTCTTGTCTTAATTTCTCAGGTGGAAAACCAGGATAACCTTGTATCAGTAGGCTACTGTGGTATAGTTTAAATAAACAAACACACAGTATTGATCAGTTATGGATACTATTTGCTAACAGAAGGGAATAAGAGAAAGTGGAAGATGTGGGGGGTGGGCTGCTTATAGCCAAAGCACAGTGCTCTCCAGGGGAAAATGAAGATCGGCTCAAACAGTTAGACACATACTCAAAGTTAACTGTAGCTGTATATATATATATATATATATATATGTATATTTATATATATGTATATATATATATATATATATATATATACACACACACACACACACACACATATATATATATATATATATATATATATATATATATATATGTATATATGAGAAAAAGTAAATGTGGAGAGCACTTAACCGCGGCTAAAAACACTGATTTAATAAAATAAATAAATACAAAGGTGAGCGCTTTCGCAGCCAAGCTGCTTCCTCAGACAATTCAAACTGAACAATTCAAGTATTTAAATACAGTCTCCATATGATGACATCACATCAATTCAGCATTTAAAGATACAACATCAAAAATATATACATCTAAAATATATATAAATACAAAAGATCAGTAACTCACAAACAATCCATATTTGACCATAACAAATAATGAATATATGTTCATAAAAAAATCATACATTCATTCATAAGAAATACATTCATAAAAATATTTCCATAAAAACAATATCATAAAAGTCAAACAACATCCTCTCATTTATATAAAGGTCTATTGGCTGGAATGGGTTAGATGGATAACTTGTTGTTAAGTCTTTAACCCATATTCGCCCACACACACACACACACACACACACACACACACACACACACATATATATATATATATATATATATATGTGTGTGTGTGTACACTTCTAAATCCCTACTCTCAAAATCTCGAAATTCAAAATACTGAAACCAAAATCCCGTAAACTCAAAATAATGAAAGTCAAAATACTGAAAACACGCAGGATGCCAACACTTACCATATTACACCACAAGTACATACTAAAACAAATAAAACACAAACCATATTGCAGGGGGGCAAGCCCCCCTGCACCCTCCACACCCCCTGTTACTTAAATATATCAACTCCGAGATTGCACTTCACTACACCAAAGTATACTTGAAGTGTTATATGTTTTTGTAGGTGGTTCTGCTGAAATATAGGTAATTTTGCTGTATTGTGTTTTTTCGATATTTTGAGTTTCAGTATTTATAGTTTTTAGGGATTTTGGTTTCAGTATTTTGAATTTCGAGACATATTAGAGACTTGTGCTGCTGGGAATTGTTTGACAAATAATACTTCTAAAATAAAATTTTTTGCTTGTCTGTCTGTCACATATTTGATCAAAAACATGAACCATTTGAATTGGTCTAGGTATAGATTTACCTGGGTCTTACTATTGATCAGTTGTCATTTAAGGAACATATTGATGAGTTAACTACAGTGCTGTAGCAGAGATTACATAAAATATATAACGTCTGTAAAAGTCTTTCTGTTAATATCAGGAAAACTCTATGTACTGCACTGTTATGGACAATTTCTGACAATCTACTCTTCTGTTCTGGATGTGAGCGATATGTTACGAGGAGACTAAAATCTGTTATCATTCATCCTGAGATTTATAACTAAACTGCTTTATGACACAAACCATTGCCTATTAAATCTGAAGTCAAACCAACGCCTCTTGATAGGAAAATTAAATATTGAGCATGTAGTTATTATATAAGGTAGATGGGGCCCCTATCATATTGTCAAATGGATATTCAGCGAATACGCATTCATCGAACACCTAATTATCAAAGCCACGCTTCAGTGAATGGCAGCTTTTATGTAGGGCAAACCAGTGGTTGGCCACCATCTGGAATTTACCATTTTCCCCACTGTAGTGCAATCTCGGAGTTGGTATATTTAGTTAGGGGGGTGGGGGCATAGCCCATCCCCCGCACTGGCAGGTTTTAAATTTATTTTTTTGATTTTTTTTTACGGTCGCTCAGTTGGCCAACTGCTTCTCTGCCATGGTTAAAAGCCGCCATTCACTGAAACTCGGCTTCGATAATTATGTGTTCAATGAATGCGTATTTGCTGAATACCCGTTCGACAAACTGATATAGACCCAGGTATATGACACACCTTATGTAATAACTGCATGCTGCATCTCAGTATGAGTCTGTTGAAATATAGGATGCCTGTATGGATATTATTAACAAACGGTATTCAGTCTGACATTAATGATTTAGTTTTTACTTGAAAGTCACTGTTTATCATGTAACTAATTAACCAGGAGATAATTCCAGTACTGAAATGTAGCTTCCTTAGCATGTTTTGTAGAGTCTAACTTACTGTTTGATATGCCCTTGTCATGTCAACAAACACTCGAGCTGTGAGACCGTTATACATGTTATTATATTTTGCATTTGTTACTGTGCATAGTACTTTCGCTGTGCTTAATTTTTCTTGAAATCTATGTTATATGTCTGATAGTAGGCTGTATTTATTTATATGCTTAAATATTTGTCTATAAATTAACTTTTGAAGATTTTTTTGCTACAGGACACAGCTTGAGAACTGGTCTGTTGTCATAAGTATTTGATGTTGAATTAACTTTAGGAAGTGGAATGAATGATCTGAAGTTTGTTTCTTGGAAGGTACTCTTTTTTTCTGCATGTGTAGCCAGAGGACATCTGAGCTTCAGATACATAGTTGTATGGAACCTTGTCTGGACTTTCATGAGGATGGAGTGTCCCTTAGAATAAATCCACATTTCCTCCAGAAACTGTTTTATCCCAGTCCATTCACTTTCCTTGTCTCTTTTCATGGGATTGGTCCAAGGGAAGACAGCCCTTCACAATGTGTATCACCAACAATTTAGGTTCAGTGAGAAAAGGGTGCAGCTGCTCAGAAAGGCTCAGAAAGGCCAACAGGTTGTTTTTCTTCTTTGCCTGGACAAGGAGGGGTTGGCTGTAGCTAAACAAATGCTAACTGCACTATTTTATGACATGGCTAACTATCCACTGGAAAATGTGATGAAAAGTCCACTCCTTCAGGTGTGGTTGCTCCAGTATGTTGTCATTGTGGATAACCACGTGGTCATTGGTTCACATCTTTAAAGGCATCATAGCTTGGACTTTGGTACTAGGAGTCAGTCCTCTATTGGTGTATTGGAACTGCCAAATAAAGTCTTCTGAGCCTTTGTCTTTTGGTCTTCCTCTGACTTCCTTATGAGATTTAATGTGTCTTTTGGTCTTCCTCAGGCTTCCCTGTGAGGTTTAATTTGCCATTTGGTCTTTGTTTGGCTTTCCTATGAGGTTTAATTTGCCCTACATAGAATGTTTACTGAAGAGAGTCTTCAAAAGTTGATATAAGAGTCATATAATGAGAACATGAGTGAACGTGTGAGAAGGCCCTCTGAAGTGGCTGCGTATTACCTTTACTCCATCTCACTATGTTTGGACAACCCCTGTAACAAGCATCAGAGGATGGTGTTTCCTTGCAGTATCTAACTTCATATTCTTCTGGATCACTTTGCACAGTTGTTCAGTCTTTTCATGGGTATTGACCTGGGCAATGCAAGGACTGAGCTTGTTTGCCCTCTTGACCCTCAGCATGGTAAGAGGTACCTGTGCTAGTAACAGGTACTTGCAGGAGCTGGAGATATCCTGGGTTGTGCCATGTTGGGGAGCTGAGAGAGAATCCTCCAGTAGTTGCTGATGTTAGATGGTCTTCTCCCAGCTCAACTAATATGAGCACAAATACTGCTTGACCTGACAGTGTTCTCCATCTTTACAGTAGAAGACTCATTTTTCCATGGTTAGACAATACATGCTGCTGTGTCTGTGAGAAGAATTTTTAGACTTTAATAAAATATGGTATCAGAATAATAACTTGAGGTCAGAAATGCTGACATTAATCAGGTCTGACCCAACTGTTGTATCAGATCCATGGATATGCAAAGCCCAGTTAATCCACCTTCTTTACCTTAATGCCTTCCAATATGCAATACATATCTGCTGGCTGTTTCTGAAATCATCTTCAGATATGAACATTTCCTGCTAATGTTTCTCCTTGAATTTACCAAAGATGAGTTTTAATATTTACCTCCTCATACATAACGAAACAGGAACATGACAAGGTATGTAACTGATCATTGACTTTCACCTTCTCCATACTTTTGTGTGACCACGGAGTTGGTATAGATTTTAGTTTTAAAGCTGTGGGGGTGTTCCTCTAAGTGTTGGTGTACAAAGTCATGTCCTTAGCACTAAAAAACTCTGTTTCACTGAAAGGTCTTCTGTGATTGCACTTTATGGTATTGGGGCTTGTTGAAATTACCTTCAGAGAGTTGAAATGATTCACCATAGCAGTTCAAATATTTCTATGTAATTTATTTATTATTGCTTATTTATTTATGTATTTATCCTTTGTTAACCAGCTTAGTGTCACAAGGTCTAGAGCCTCTTTTCAGGGAGACCTGAGATGGTAATTATACTACTAGGGGAAATTTTGCTAGGGTATCGGGGAACTTCCTCTACTCTTTTGCATATGGGGACTCTATTCTTTGTTGCGCTTCTTGACTTCTGGTTCAATCATGAAGGCAGCTTGGAGAAGCAGGGAGCAAAAAATAAACAATGGAAGAGAAAGAAGGAGTTGTTTGTGTTTTTGGTGAGAACAAAGCCATTAATCGAACAGCTGAGGAGCCTAATGTGGTGGAGAAAGACTTGGAAGGTAGTGAGGAGAGAAGAGAAAGGAAAAAAGAAAATGGAGGAGAGTCGAGTAAAAGGGGAAAAGAGGAAGGTGAAGTAGAAATGGTAGATTCTGAAAAGCTATTTCAGTGTAATTTGCTTGCAGCAGATTCTCCAACACCTGAGTGTGTTGTTACAACCCTCCAGTTGGGAGGGTTCTGGGATGTTTATCTGAAAGAATTAATTGGGCAGAGTGAACCAGATAATGAGATGGCATCATTGTGAGGAGAAATAATGGACAAAATTCAAGAAGAAGAAGTTCAGGAAATAAGAAAGGAAGAAAAGAAGTCATGCAAACGGTGAGAGAAGGTGAAAGAAGAGAAGAAGACAGAAGTAAAAAGAAGCATCGGGTGAGAATAAATAGTAAGATGGAGAAGGAGTTGGACAGGTATGAAGTACGGGACAGCAGCATTTCACCACTTGAGCCCAGAGAGGTAAGAGCTTTTATTTGTATTAACAAAGATACTTTCTGTGACATTTGTTTGAGGAGGCATAGTATATGGAGCAATTTTTAGAACAGTATGAAAAAATAAAGAAAGAATGAAAACCCCTGTACTTGCATGTTGTGCAGACATTCAATAGAGACGCTAAAGAAAGAGTATTTATAGAATTTTGAACTGAAGTTGAAAGAGACAATTTAAAAGACTATTTAAAAACTGTGTTTAGTGATGTAATGGACATTTTCAAAATATATGACAATAGAGGTTTATGGACTGGCAGTGGGAATGTGGTGTTATATTGAAAACACAAAATTATAAAATTGTGCATTTGCCAGGCATAATTAATGTGGACATATTTTTATGTGGTAAAGATGATCATTTAATTAACAATTGTGGTAAAAGGAAATGTTTTATTTGTGGTAAAGTTGGGCATGAAGTGAAAAATGGGAGCAAAAATGTATAACATATGAAAAAAATAGGATATTCATTGATGCACTGTAATGCAGCAGAACATTCCAGACAGGAAACAAAGACCAAAACAGGGAAAGTTTTATAGTAGATAATACAGAACAAACACAAAAAGAAAAAAATGAATGAGAAAGTTAGAAGAAGGGAAATAAATGAATGTGTGAGTAAAACAAAAGGAAAACAAGGAGAGAAGATGAAGTAAGTAATTCAAGTGATGAAGTGGGATGATAAATGGATACGAGTAAGTTCTATTGGGAAAAGAATGAAAGATAGAACACGCAAATGTAAAAATATAGGTAGAGGAGGACATAGAAAAGGAAAACAATAAAAGAATGCAGATGTGGACATTATAATATTAATATATATAAGAATAACAACAGAAGGAGAAAGAATACAAATTAACGGATTATGGGAAGGCAAGGTTATATGGAACTTAAAGATGAGAAATGTACAAGCATAGCAATTTTATGTAGAGAATGTATAGAAATTATGGATTATACACTTGTAGTATTAGGAACAATAGTAATAGTAGATAAAAGATGGTGATTGCACTCTATGTATGCACTTTATCAAATTAAAAGAGATTATGTTCAGGAAAATACCTGCTTATGTGAGTGTAAATATGCAAGTGATAGTAGTGGGATACTTCAATTATGATTTAAGGCATAGGTGAAAAGACTGGGCAGATGTAAAAGATCAAAAGTGGTAACATGTATTTATGGAAAAACAAACACTGGACATACAAAAGGAGTAATCTGAGAACTGAAATTGATTGTTTTATAATATCAGAGAGTCTAATTATATTACAACATAGAGTTAAAATTATGGGATTTTCTGATGATGTAGCAATATGGATAGAGATTCAAGAAAGAATACACTACATAAAAGTATGTAGCGGGATAAAAATAATCAATGAATCAGAGTTAAATGAGTATGTAAAGGATATAATACATCAACTATGGTTGGATCATATAAATATGAGAGGGTTTTATAAAGATTGGACAAGCTGGTGGATTAGTTTAAAAGAAAAATATAGAAAGAAATACTAGGATGGTGAAAGGCAAAAAGAATACAAGATAGTTGTAAATATAAGGAAAATAATAACCGAGTCTTTAAAAACATAATACACAATAAAGAAGATTTAATACAAGAAGAGAGAATGTTATATGAAATGAATCAAGAGAAAATTAAAAAAATATTATTCAAACAAAGATATTTTTAAAAGGTAGAAGAGAAGAAGATGTAGCACCTAATTTAAGTAAAATGCTTAAAGAAAACATAAGAATATTAAGGGAGTTAAGGAAGGAGGAAGAATGTATAGTGAATACACAACAAGAACTTATGCAGACAGTAAAAAAACATACTTTGAAAACTTTTTGTATATGTGAAAATGGAATGACATGATACCTAAAATAAAGAGTATGTGCATGTTCTGTAGAACATTCAAACTTACACATAGAAAAAAAGCATCTTTAATTAATTCAGTAATATTGGTTAAATGACACATCTAACAAGTATATTTATGATACTATCAAAATAATTATTGAATGTGTTATTTATATTCATATGGGGATCTAAATTGAACCCTATTAAAAGAAAGATTCTTTATTTTACCAATAAGGAAGGAGGGTAGGGTTTAGTACATCCAAATGAACATCTAGTCTCACTAAATGTATATAAACTATTGACAGCAATGCAGGAAAAAGGAAAATTGTTAATAAGGTTTATAGAGGAAAAATACAAATCAATTTGGAAAAGGCTTAAAGGTTTAAAAAGAAGTATGTGAATCACTGGTACGGAAATGAAACTATATCAAGAGAAAATACTACTATGAAAGATTAATTTAGGGAACATAGGAAAGAATAGTAAAACACGTGATGAAATGTTTATTATATTTACCTGTGGAAGCAGTTAAGAGATAAAAAAAAACTGAAGGGAGTAAAAGTGAGAATGAAAAGATGCAAAAAATATGTGGAATGTACTGATTTTTTTTGTGGAGGTTGTCTATAAATAGGCTTTCAGTATAAGCAAATATGCCATATAAAACAATAAAAGATAGAATCTGCATATATTGTGGAGAATTGAAGATCATGGAACATGTTTTTCTTAAATGTAAAAGAATATATCAATTGTGAAAGGAAATATGTGGCAAGAATGTTTAAAAGGATTGAAAAATGTTAAATGTATAAATATGGACATGATAGAATATGGATATTATGAAAATATGAAGCAAAATGATATAGATAGATTAGGTGAACATTTTTTTTATATAATGTGGCTCATCTGGAATGAAAGAATTAGTGAGATAAAATATAACGGGAAATGCATATTGTCAGAAATTTTGAAAAAATAAGATTTTAGTGGGGAAAAGACTTGGGAGGAATTGAAAGTCTGAAAATTTTGATAATGTGTGAATTACTTGCTTATAATTGTAAATATTGTAAATGAATTGCAAGTTAAAGAGTTAAAAGTAAAAGAAGTTCTATTGGGAAAAGAATGAAAGATAGAAAATGTAAATGCGAAAATATAGGTAGAGGAGGAAATAAAAAAGAAAAAAGGATAAAAGCAAAAAAAAAAAAAAAACTTCCCTTAAAGTGAGAATCATAGCTATTAATGTTAACAGTATATAGAAAGTTCAACGAAGGCTAGGAGTGTTGGAGTGGTGTAGCATGCTAGATGTGGACATTATAATATTAATACCCCGGGGGTCATCTCTGTGTCACTACTAGACAGAGGCATAGTAAACTAAACCCTAAAAGGGTAGTATTCTCATCCTAAGGGGTGGTGTAAGCCACATACACTCTGGCTAGGCTTATAAATGCCCTAGGGCAGATAGCCTAGTACGAACCTATGAACCTATATGAATAACAACAGAAGAAAAAAGAATACAAATTAATGGATTATGTGAAGGCAAAGTTTTATGGAACTTAGAAGATGAAAAATGCTCAAGCATAGCAATTTTATGTAGAGAATATATAGAAATTCTGGAGTTTACACTTGTATTAGGAAGAATAATATTATTAGATAAAAGATGGAAGAACTAAATATATAGGGCGATTGCACTCTATGCATGCACTTTATAAAAACAAAGAGAGATTATGTTTAGGAAAATACTTGATTATGTGAGTGTAAATATGCAAGTGATAGTAGTGAGATACTTCAATTGTGATTTAAGGCATAGGTGAAAAGACTGGGTGGATGTAAAAGTTATTTCAGATATGATCAAAAGTGGTAAAATGTATTTATGGAAAAATAAACACTGGACATTCAAAACGAGCAATCTGAGAACTGAAATTGATTGTTTTATATGTCAGAGAGTCAAATTATTTTACATCATGGGGTTAAAATTATGGGATTTTTTTATATAAAAGTAGGTACTGGGATAAAAATAATGAATCAGAGTTAAATGAGTATGTAAGGGATATAATATGTCAACTAAGGCTAGAAAGATTGGGCAAGCTGGTGGATTAGTTTAATAGAAAATATGAAAACAAATACTACAATGTCAAAAGGCAAAAAGAATACAGGATAGTTGTAAATATAAGGAAAATAATAACCACATCTTTAAAAACATAACAGAGAATAAAGAGGAGTTTATAGAAAAAGAGAGAATGTTATACGAAATGAGCCAAGAGAAAATTAAATAAAAATGTTATTCAAGCAAAGATATTTTTAGAAGGCAGAAAATAAGAAGACATAGCACCATATTTAAGTAAAATGTTTAAAGAAAATATAACAATATTAAGGGAGTTAAGGAATGAGGAAGGATGTATAGTGAATACACAAAAAGAAATTATGCAGACAGTAAAAAAACATATTTTGAAAACTTTTTGTATATGTGACAATGGAAGGATATGATAGTTAAAATAAAGAGTACTTGCATATTCTGGAGAACATTTAAACTTACACATAAAAAGCATGTTTAATTAATTCAACAATATTGGGTAAAATGGCATATCTAGCAAGTATATTTATGATATCATCAGAATGTGAAAAAGAATTATTGAATGTATTTAAATTCATATGGTGATCTAGATTGAACCCTATTAAAAGAGTAATTGTTTATTTTACCAATAAGGAAGGAGGTTTGGGTTTATACATCCAAATGTATATATAGCCTCACTAAACTTATATAAAGTATTGATAGTGATGCAGTAAAAAGGAAAATTGTTAATAAGGTTTATAGAGGAAAAATATAAATCAATTGGGAAAGGCTTAAAGGTTTAAAAAGAAGTAGTGAATCACTGGTCTGGAAATTAAACTATATCAAGAGAAAATGCTACTATGGAAGATTGATTTAGGAAACACAGAAAATAATAGGAAAACACGTGATAAAACATAATGGAAAAATTGTATTATATTTACCCCTGGAAGCAGTTAGGAGATAAAAAAGTGAAGGCAGTAAAAGCGAGAATGAAAAGATGCAAAAAAGATGTGGAATGTACAGATTTTTTTGTGGAGGTTGTCTATAAATAGGCTTCCAGTAAAAGCAAATATGCCATACAAAACAATAAAAGACAGAATGTGCATATATTTTGGGAATTGGAGACCATGGGACATATTATTCTGAAATGTAAAAGGGCATGTCAATTGTGGAAGGAAATATGTGGCAAAAAGTGTTTAAAAGGATTGAAAAAATATTAAAAGTATAAATATGGACATGCTAGAATATGGGTATTATGAAAATATGAAGCAATATAATATAGATAAATGAGATGAAAAATGATTTTATATAATGTGGCTCATCTGGAATGAAAGAATTAGTGAGATAAAATATAATGGGAAATGGGTATTGTCAGAAATTTTGAAAAAAATAAGATTTTGGTTGTGGAAAAGGACTTGGAATTGAAAGGCTGAAAATTTCAATAATGTGTGAATTAATCGCTTATAATTGTAAATATTGTAAATGAGTTGCATGGAGACTGTGAGTAGAGATGAGCCAGCAAAGGAGAAAATGGAAACTGTGATTCAGAAGGAAAAAGATGACTTGGAGTTGGAGTGAGTTTTGTGGCATCAGGTGGTCTGGATGTTTCTGTTTTACATAAAATGATGGAAGAAGCAGGACCAGAAGAATCAGAAGCTATGCAATGGAGTGTGATAATGGACAAAATACTTGGCCATAAGGAGATGACACAAAGACAGAAGGATGCTGTAAATGATGGTACGGATACAGAGAGGGCATGTTTGGCCAGTGGAGTAGCTGAATTTAAGGGCATACTCTGTGCTGGTCTTCAGGAATATGGAAAAGATGGCAGTGAACAGAAAGAGAGACTGACAACAGTGACAACAGTATTTCCAGGGTAAAGACTTGTGCAGTAGCAGCAGCAGGTACCAGTGAAAGACCGCAGAAGGAAAAGTGTGTGCAGCTGCAGAGCTGACATACTGAATCTGCTGAGAGCTGGAGGAAAAGGCCTACGGTGTGCTTAAAAACAGCAAATAAACTGGCACTGTATTTTAGACAGTGTTGTTATGCCCTTAGGATTCAGTTTGTCTGACATTAGGGCAGTAATACATATAGGAATAGAACCTTTCTGTGAAATAACGTTTTGAGACATTTGCATTAGCAGAAAAAATTGTTAATGAATGTGAAAGGAGAAATTACATATTTATTTATTGACATTTGATTAATGGGAAAGTCTGACTGGGTAGAAGCCCATTTTCAGTAGCGGCCCAGGGAGAAAAGCACCAAATTATTACAAAACATTTTAAGAACAATAGCGTTACAATCTTCAGAAGTAAAACAGAAACATCTGCAGTTTAAATAATTATAACAATTTACACATTTAGAGAAAAAGTCAGGAAATATAATTTGATAGAACTAAGGAAGTAAGCTAAGAAGGGAGAGTAAGGAGGTGTAAGGAATGAAAAGGTACTTGTTCACATTTAGGGATATAGTTTATCATGGTTTTGAGAAAGAATAGAGACAGATTTTAGATAGGAAGTCTTTCAGAGTGGTTTGAAAGATGAGATGGAGGGTATAGATCTAATATATACAGGTAAGGAGTTCCAGGCCTTAACAACCTTGTATGAGTACAGGAGTACAGACAACACCCAGCAGATTTGATAGGTTTGTAGACAGATAGGAGTTTTTGGTGATTAGATCACAATTACCAAATAGGAACATAGTTGTGTAGAATGTGTTTTAGTGCTGCACAGGCAGATAATGCTGGATAATTTTATAGGTGGTGAAAAGCTGTGTGTGTGTGTGTGTGTGTGTGTGTGTGTGTGTGTGTGTGTGTGTGTGTGTGTGTGTGTGTGTGTGTGCTAGTTGATAAAGCAGTTCTAACCAATTTAGGCTTTTTAGTGCTACACAGTGGTGGGTTCTGAAAGAGGTATTTGCTACAAATTTAGCAACTTTGTTACAGCATCATTCAGCTTTCAATTTTTGTGAAGCCTAGAGGTTATTGAGGATGGGCACACCATAAAGAAGTGTGGGGAGCAGATAAGTAGTGGCAAGTGTAGTTTTAGTTGCATTGGTGAGAAAGCTTTTCACTCTGTAAAGCATCCCTAGTTTTTGATGAGATTTTCTTATGCAGCTTTGTACGTGCAGGTCTAATTTAAGATTATCATTCACTATCACCTCTATTAATTTGCTATGAGAAGTGGATTCAATGTTATTGTGATGCCCCTGCACTGGCCCAGTAATCAAGGTGCCGCAATCCTCACCACCAGCACCAGTGAGAGACATACACATTGGGAGGATGCACACACACACACACACACACACACACACACACACACACTCACACACACACACACACACACACACACACACACACACACACACACACACACACACACACACACACACACACACACTAAAGTACAGTTTCCTTTAAGAGCACACAGAGATCACAGTCAGTCTGGGGCTGGTTTCTCCCTCTCTCTCTCTCCAGATCCCAAATAAGACCCCCACTGGCACAGCTATAGGGTTAAGATCTCAGCCAAGTGGTCAAGTCAAAACCTCCAGCACCTTCTCTGTCCAACCAGTGCTTTGTGTCCCTGCCCAAGTAGCTGACACACACACACACACACTTTGAGATTTGATTTATATACAAACACACACACTCATGGGAAAGGCTGGCACAGGTTTACTAGCTATGTCCCCTTCTGCCCAGACAAAGAGGTAGTTATCACTGCCACCAACCAGCTCTTTATCAGTTACTATAAGGCCCTTCCCAAAGGGTGACCAATTCCTCTGTGTGATGTTACTATTATCCAAATGGTAAGTGTGACCAAGACCAAGGCTATTAGAGTGGCCTATATAGTGTCACCAAATACATATGCAAGTACCCAAAGAGCTTAAATATCTCTAAACAAACCAACCACAATTAAAAGGTTTAATATATTTAATGCTAAATAATAAAATAACAAGACAATGCTGAATAACTCACCACAGTGACTGCAGAGTTCAGAATCACAGGACATATTTTAAAACATTACAGGACAGTCTCAAATAAATACAGAAAACATCTAAACTAATCTTTACTATATTCCTGTCTATATCTAAGAGAGATTACTGTAGCCTGGTTACTTACTATTATCAAGGCAAGTACTGATGAGAGGATGTTTCCAGGTCCAAAGACAAATACAAAAATGCCAAGTCTGTCTCTGAGAGAGTTCTTAAATTATTATCAAACATTACTGCTGGGTCAGTTTTGGATGACATCACTCTTTATCACCTGCCTTCAGTTCCCAGAGTAACAGAATTTTAAAATGTAACATTTCTCTGTGAAAAATACTTATTTCTCGGATGTACAGCTGCTAGGAAGTCACAGAGTAATAAAAACACTTCACATTTTAAACCTAGTAATTATTTCTGTTTCAAGACAATAGAAAGAAACTTCTAGCTCCAGATATCATGCCTTCTTCAATGAAACTGAGAGATAAACACAATCATAAAACATTCTGATTCCAACCTATTTTCTTGAAGCCTTGCAAGTTAACTCTGTATGTTCCAACTTCTACTATTAAAACATACATTTGCACAGGTATATAGTTTATATACATTTCTGTTCTTTTCCAGTAGGGTGCACTGTGGTTACATTCTTGAAGCTCAGTACTGTACAAATCCTGTTCAACACACACCTGCACCAGTAGTTTAATATACACATAACATATAGTTCTCTTACATTTGTAAGACAAGCATATGAATCATAGTAATATTCACAAATGACATATGATTATTTACAAAACTCTAGATAGCTGGGCTGGCAGTGTCACAATTCTATATAAATCATATTAATGTTTTCAAGTGATGTAATTATTTACAAAATTCCAGATTGCTGGACTGGCAGTAGTTCCCTGGTATCATAGTTTTATTATCAAGACAGAGGACTTTAAGATTTGTTTTTTCATGAGAGAGCGATATGGGGGAAAAGTTGTAGTTTGGTCTTTTTTAGGTTAAGCATGAGTTGTGAGTTATGAAGCCATGTTTCAGTGGCTGTTAAAGCTTCCTGAGTCATTTTTTGGAGGTGTGCCATGTTGTCAGCTGTGCAGATGAGAGTGGAATCATCTGCTTATTGTATTAGGAAGGTCTGTTGTGTGGATGTATTGAGGGTGATGGTGAAAATGTTAAAGAGAATGGGATGAAGGATAGAGCCTTGTGGTACACCAGTGGTCACTGGGAGGTAAGGAGAGAGCATGGAGTGCCATTTTACTGACTGATGCCTATTGGATAGTCCTCTTAGAATGACTATATTTATCAATGTTTAAATGTACAGTTAAAAAGAAAACTGTTATTGCATTTTAGAACAACTGAGATAGAAGGCAGTCAATTAAAAAGTGTTTTTTCGAAGTTTATGTCAGAATGTGCATGGTATTAAAAAGTTGTGGATGACACAAAAGCATGGACTGGGGAATGGAAAATTTACATAAGTTTAAAAAACAGAAAATAACACATTATACAATGCACCTAATGTAGCAGTAATAAATGGAGGAAAAGGGAGTGTAGTACCGTGGTAGCCAAAATCATGAAAGCATGTTTTTTTCTATGAGAATGAATCGCATTTAACCCAGAATTTTACAAAAAGAAGGTGCTGGCATTGTGGGGAGTTTCTATAAAAAAATGTAAACTATATTAAAGGAAGAGCATTTTTGGTTTGTTTGTCCACAAATTAATGTAGAAAGACACACTGAGGAAAATGAGGGGAAAGGGCAAGTTTTTACACAAGAAAGGGTGGAAGTGAATGATGAAGGGCTGGGGGAGGTGAGGGGTGAGGAAGGACAAGGTAAAAACATAGAAAAGGATGCACTAGTTAAAAAGTTCACAACCTAATACATGAAAAAGAAACACATATAGAGATGGAAAACAGATTTGGATTATTACAAAACACAGGAAGAAGAACATATTTTATTCATTGCTGTTGGATGTTTATAGAAAAGAAAATGTGAAGAATTAATTTACAACAAAAGGGAATATGATGAGGAAATAATATGTGATATAAAGAAATGATTATGATGAAAAGGAGGTGGGGTGAAATAGGTTTTACATTAATTTAGGAAGATAAAATGTATAGTGTTTTACTGTAATGTGTAAAGTTATGATATAAAATGTAAATGCAATTAATGTGTAAATAAGGAAATAAAGATGGAAAAGTGTTTATATAAGAAAGCAACTCCTACCCTTTTTGATAAATGCTATGGGATCATTTATATACCCCTCAGCTACTACTAATGCAAGCAAATAGGGCTTAGGTTTAACATCTCATCCAAAGTGAGGTACCCTCAGGAGTGCAGCACCACCCTTAGGCTGCATTGCAGTGTCAACACTCGATCTATCTATTGTGGGAATAGAACTCACAGCCTTCTACACCAAAGGTGCGTGCACTACCTGTTGTGTTACCAACACTGACAGGTCTATTAGAGAAACATCTGATATTAAGTACAGGCTGGGATCATATCCTCTCCCTGCCTCCTTGTCTCCCACGTCCAGCACAATAACACCTTTATAAGTTTTCTAGGAGCTTCTGTACTTTATACTTCTGATTATATTAGTAACTCTGCCTTATAGCTTCTCTTCAACCTTGGTTGTATTTCAGTGTAAAAGAAAGTAAACTGTTCAAAGCATTTTAGCTACAACCTGAAAAAAAAACTAAGTTACTGGATTATTGCTGTACTTCTAGGGCCCCCTTCCCTAATTACAGAGCATGCAACTCAGGTTAGTCTTGCATTTTTCTGAAGTTCTTTGAATTAGCCATACTGTGCATTTTTTTTTATCACCTTACCTTTTGTAATAATTGAGACCTGTTCCTCATTTCCAGTGAGAGAAGCCCCAAACACTCAATTCTGTGTCAGGTATTATCAAACCTACTGTGGCTGTAGACCAGTGCAAGCTTGTTAGATTCAAGGATCAAATCAGGATCCCCACTTTTCCTAATTTTCATAAATGACTTGTGGTAACTACAGCAGAGCTAGCAAGGGAGACAGCTACAATGGTGCTTGGTGTGACATCTGGAAAGAGGAAGGAGGACAAGGAGACCTGGTGGTGGAATGAGGAAGTACAGGAGAGTATACAGAGAAAGAGGTTGGCAAAGAAGAAGTGGGATTGTCAGAGAGATGAAGAAAGTAGACAGGAGTATAAGGAGATGAGATGCATGGCAAAGAGAGAGGTGGCGAAGGCTAAGGATAAGGCATATGAAGAGTTGTATGAAAGGCTGGACACTAAGGAGGGAGAAAAGGACCTGTACTGATTGGCTAGACAGAGGGACTGAGCCAGGAAAGATGTGCAGCAGGTAAAGGTGATAAAGGATAATGAGGGAAACATACTTATAAGCGAGGAGAGTGTGTTGAGCAGATGGAAAGAGTACCTTGAGGGGCTGATGAATGAAGAGAATGAGAGGGAGAGAAGGTTGGATGATGTGCAGATAGTGAATCATGAAGTGCAATGGATTAGTAAGGAGGAAGTAAGGATAGCTATGAAGAGGATGAAGAATGGAAAGGCTGTTGGTCCAGATGACATACCTGTGGAAGCATGGAGGTGTTTAGGTGAAATGGCAGTGCAGTTTTTAACTAGATTGTTTAATGAAATCTTAGAAAGTGAGAAGATGCCTGAGGAATGGAGAAAAAGTGTTTTGGTACTGATTTTTAAGAATAAGAGTGATGTGCAGAGCTGTAGTAACTACAGAGGGGTTACATTGAACAGTCACAGCATGAAATTATAGGAAAGAGTAGTGGAAGCTAGGTTAAAAGGGAGGTGATGATTAGTGATCAGCAGTATGGTTTCATGCCGGGAAAGAGCACTACAGATGCAATGTTTGCTCTAAGTGTGTTGATGTAGAAGTACAGAGAAGGTCAGAAGGAGTTGCATTGTGTCTTTGTGGACTTAGAGAAAGCATATGACAGGGTGCCTAGAGAGGAGTTGTGGTATTGTATGAGGAATTCAGGAGTGTCAGAGAAGTATGTAAGAGTGGTACAGGATATGTACAAGGGTAGTGTGACAGTGGTGAGGTCTGAGGAGGGAGTGACGGATGCATTTAACGTGGAGGTGGGATTACATCAAGGATCAGCTCTGAGCACTTTCTTATTTGCAATGGTGATGGACAGGTTGACAGATGAGATCAGACAGGAGTCCCCGTGGACTATGATGTTTGCAGATGACATTGTGATCTGTAGTGAGAGTATGGAACAGGTGGAGGAGACCCTGGAGAGGTGGAGATATGCTCTAGAAAGAAGAGGAATGAAGGTCAGCAGGACTAAGACAGAATATATGTGTGTGAATGAGAGGGTGGATAGAGGAATGGTGAGGATGCAGGGAGTAGAGGTGGCAAAGGTGGATGAGTTTAAATACTTGGGATCAACAGTTCAGAGTAATGGTGAGTGTGGAAGAGAGGTGAAGAAGAGAGTACAGGCAGGATGGAGTGGATGGAGAAGAGTGTTAGGAGTGATTTGTGACAGACGAGTACCAGTAAGAGTAAAAGGGAAAGTCTACAAGAGGGTAGTGAGACCAGCTATGTTATATGGGTTGGAGACAGTGGCATTGACAAAAAGGCAGGAGTCAGAGCTTGACGTGGCAGAGTTGAAGATGTTAAGGTTTGCACTGGGTGTGGTGAGGATGGACAGGATTAGGAATAAGTATATTAGTGGGTCAGCCCAGGTTGGAAGGTTTGGAGACAAAGCCAGAGAGGCAAGATTACGTTGGTTTGGACATGTGCTGAGGAGGGATGCAGAGTATATTGGGGAAAAGATTCTAAGGATGGAGCTGCCAGGTAACAGGAAAAGAGGAAGGCCTAAGATAAGGTTTATGGATGTGGTGAGAGAGGACATGCAGGTGGTTGGTGTGACAGAGCAAGATGCAGAGGACAGGAAGAAATGGAAATAGGTGATCTGCTGTGGCAACCCCTAACAGGAGCAACCAAAAGAAGAAGAAGAAGACTTGTGATACACCTACAGAAACCTATAGATCATTCAAAACACATATGACATGGATCTACTAGCCAGAGATCCCAGAGCTGATTACGAGAAGTTAAACTGCAATCAGGCACGTGTTCCTTAATAGTTGGGATCAGTCAAAACTGTTGGCATCTTAATATATTAAAAATGTATTTGGCACTAATAAGTATTTAAACAGTCCTACATGCTTGTTAATAATTTTTGTCAAGGTGGAAAGATTATTCTTCAAGTTTCCTGTCACATACCTAGCTGCATTTTTGGACAGACCTCCTACTTACTCAGAATACATAAGGGAAGTTATCAGAACTGAACACAAAAACTAGGCACAATATACCAGCATAAAGATTCACTGTCAGTGCTTGTCATGCTCACTGTATCCATGGGCAGCACTCATCTTATCAATAACATATGGTGGGGAGGTTTTAACAGTTCCTTCACAGACTGACTTAGATAAGTTTACTTTTGCATGAAACACAGATGTCACATATGCTTCAGGGTCATCAAGAGGGTCTCACCATTGCAGGGCATTAACTGGATAAGCAGCTATCCTTTCCAGATCTTGTAGCTTTTCATCCACTGTGCCCTCCAATCCTTGCCTCCATCTCTCACATGTCTTTTCACCTGGTATATCCTCATGTACAACCTTAGATCTTAAGAACTATTCTTGCTCCGGATGTACCGCTATACAAATAAATCTGGTGACATAGCATTTTTTAGTTCCATATCTACTTTATCCCACTGTCCATGAGTGGTGTTAACTGGGAATTAAAAGCATATGTACTAAAGCTATGTAACTGGCAATACTGCAGAAAATGTTAATCTGTCTTCATTGTTTTGATCTTCTTATTATCCATATACCTGTGACTTAAGAAATCTTTGGCCTGAACTCATTTTAAAAATATACTTAATTTAGTCTGTTTTTTTTTTGACTAATTGCACTAAGCTACTTCTTGAGGAAATAGGTAAAGTTCCTTTTTTTCCCTTTTCTTACAATTAGTTTATATTTTTTAGTAAAAAAAAAAACCTAAACCAAGGATACAATCCATGTTGAAAACCAGATTAAAAAAACATAAAATGAGTGGGAGCTTCACAGATAAATTTTATTATATTGAGTGTTTTTCTCTTCCAATATCCGGACTACATCAGAATAATTATTAAACAAAATAACAAGGTTTAAAATGGCGCCTACACAACCATGTGATCAAATTTATCCAATAGTAGTTAAATATCACTTAAAGTCGAATTCATGAAATTTAAATATTTAACAAAAATTATCTTTTCAAGATTTTTATAGCATTTCTTTTTTAAAACACTTTCTATAAATTATTTAAACCAGGAAATTCATCACCCTTCAGCAATATTTACCAATACATTTCCTGGCACAAAACATGATTTTTCCAATCACTCCCTCAGTCAAAATAAGCAACCATCTTAAGAACAAAAAGAGAAAAAATCCTTAAAATTTGGACAACTTCTGGAATGTTTTGATAAGACATTTCTTTTGTCTCCTCTGCAAATAGCATAACAATGTTGGTATGTTCTTGTCTTTAAAGCATTTATCTTTTTCCCTATGTGAAAACCAGGAGAAGTTGTACACACACACACACACACACACACACACACACACACACACACACACACACACACATATATATATATATATATAGAGAGAGAGAGATCTGTTTTATTACAATTGAAATAACCAGGTGCATGAATAGTACATCCTCAGATAGTAGCAGAAGAACCTACATTTACATATTTACATTTGTTAGCCAGGCTACACTTAACCAGACTGCTTTTCTTATTTTTGTTGTTCTTATTAAACTGATTATAACCTTCAAACTCTAATTTTCTCCATAAATCTATCCATTTCTAAACTTGGAACTATCGCCACATAAATTGTTATACCTACCTGTTTGCAAAATGGATTAATGTTTTTTACAACTTGTCTAATATTGATGTTGTTTTTAGAGAAATATAAAACCATACTGTTCAAGAAACTACTCTCCAAACAATCTTTATGCTGTTGTTGAGTAAAAAGTTTAAGTAAAATAGCAGCAAATTGATCATTTATTTTTTTTGATGAGTTAATTGATACATGTCATAATCAAATGAATTGAATATTGTCTCTCCATAAACATCCTTCTCAAAGGATAATTAATTGACACTTCACAATATATATACAATATATATTTTCTCATTTTATAAGAGCGGTTACTGAGAAAATGCTAATAATTATTACCAAAAGAGGGCTTCCTATATTCTGTTAGTTCTAATCAATGTTTGCCATTATTTTACTGGTAAAATCAAGAAAAATTAATAGATGAATCAGAAAAATGAAAAATCAACTTTAAAATCAGTACAAGTATTCAAATAACTAAAAATTATTTTATTTGTTTTTTACTACCAGACCAAATAATAAAAATATGGATTTGTTCAAAAAATGGACAATTAAGAATATATAATATTTCCCAAAAAGTTTAACTTTTAATTATACTTTTGCATTTGTTTGGTGGATTCTGCCTTTTTCTCTTCCCCAGACAGTGGGCTCTTGATGTAGTAAAATTATATTCAATTAATATAAAAACAGACCTGACTACTTACATGGAGAACTTTATCTCACTCTATCATCATGTTTTCAAATATAGTCAAGAAAACCTTCATTTGTTTCAGCTAATTTCCAAGGTAATATCTCAGAGATCCAAAGAAGTCATCCCAGCATTGTACTTGTTTGAAAAAAATGAGTTCCGTTAGTATACATTCCATGGCTTTGCATATAGGGCTATTTATGGCCGTGTGACTTATAACACCCCGGGTCTGTAGGGGGGTAACCATTATATAGCAGAGTCACAGGGACTGTTCTGCATGCAGGCACACACTTTGTAGATAATGCTGATTTTGAATAGTTTAAATAAAATCTCAAGCAGTGCATATTTGGCACTGATGATAATGCAGCCTAGTATCAGAAGTATGGCTAGGGTCTGGCGAAGGGTCAGCTGCCCCAGGCACAAGGTGTTACAGGGTTCATTTGGGAGATGCCAATCAAATGGTGGGGAGTACATGAATTCATTTGTGTGTCTACATTTCTGAATGCCAGTGCAGAAATGCACTTAATTTCTTCTTCCGTGGTAAATTGTAGTAAGCTGCTTGCTACAATTAAATGTAGCAAAAGGTTTGCTACAGACTATTTATTTATTTATACTTGTTTATTAGGGTAGTGCACTGATCTCAGTGGACCATTTACAGGTACAGCCCAATTGAACAAGATCAAATAAGAAATGAACAAAATATATTTACAGATACAAGGATATGCAATAATATTTAGTTCAAGAAGCAGTATGCAAGATCAAAACACAAATGGAAAACTAGAATTATGTTTACCAGAACCTTTTGGATAAGATGTGGCCATAATGACTGAAATGGCTTATGCTACCGGGATAGCAGCATAGGATCATGGGATCATAAGAAGTTACTAGGCTAATGGCCCGAGGGCCCTTACAGGCCTAGCCAAATTTACCCTTGTTATCACAATAAGCACCTATTACCCCTGTCCAACAGGGACACAGGTGGAACCTCCGGGGTCAGTTTAAGGTTATCCATCAAATTGTCCAGATTGCGTTTGAGGAGAGGTGCTCTGTTTGACATAAAGTGGGAGTCTATTCCAAAGGAGTGGTAACCTCTGGGAGACAACTCTGTCTCTCCAGCAGGTTCTATTGATGCCACATACCAGGTTTAGGTCCATAGAATGAGTAACCCATGTGCCATTTGACTTGTGGATGTGCAGCATTTCCAATAAAGCAGGGTCAGAGATCACCTTATACACAAGGCAGAGATTGCCTCTGAGTAGTCTGTACGAAACAGAATAAAGTGACAGTGAGTGTGGCACATTACATAGGACAGCTGCTGAAGACCTTGAATTTTCCTTGTGAGGAACCATTGCTGTGTCTCCAATTGCTGCAGGTGCTTTGAAAGGTACATACCAAAATGGGCATTGTAGTAAATTATTGGCCTAATGAGTGAAGATTACATGGAGGTGATAACTTCTCCTTTTCTTGAGGCAATGCCTTTACTTATGAAATGAGCCATACAGAATTCTCTTCTTACCACTGTGGGGACATGGGGGTCAAAGGCAAGGCTGCTGTCAACCTGAGTGTGCAGATCTCTCACCACTGACTGTGTACATAAGGTATTACCATTGATGTGGTAATCTGCAGGAAAAAGGGATGATAATACATTTTTTTTGCATTGATTTGAGGCCATAACTTTGCACCAATTATTTGTTTGCATAAGACTTTCTTGAAGGATGTTGACATTGTTTGGAGATTCTATGACCACACCCAATTTGCAGTCATCAGCAAACTTTGTCAACCACAGTCCGTTGCTTTTAGCTTGTACTCCAGAGAAATAGATTGCAAACAGTAGATGTCCCAGGACTGATCCCTGTGTACCACCACTGGTTATGGGTCTGCTGCTGGAGGTGGGTTCCCCTATTTTGACTGTGTGGGTTCTATCATTGAGCTGGTTTTCATTACATAACATTGCATAGAGACATATGAAAACATTAGACAAGGCAAGTGAGAATAGTATGAAGAAAAGATACCCTGGGGAGAAGACAGAGGGAAGAATAGACGGGAGACGTGTGAGAGGTAAAACAAAGTATAAAACAAAAAAAAAAAAAGTTTTTTTTTAAGTACAGACCATTTGACTTTTTTTTTTTTTTTTTGCTCTTTCTGTGCAGCTGAAAGGGGAGCAGGTTGAGAAATATGGGAAAAGACCTGGAGTAGCATATTGGGGGGGGGGGTGAGCATTAAATGATCCAGCTATGGCTATGCCTTGTATGTTGCCAGTCACACAGAAGTTTAATGTTTCAATGTAATCCTGAGATAGGGATGTCTTACAGCTTTTCCTTACATGGTGTTGATGAAAAAAGTTGGGCAAATGTAACTCACCCGAACAGATTGCATTCATGAATACTAGCAATGAAGCTGCATTTGCCTGCAAGCTTTATTCTCTATTTACTTTATTAGAAGAGGGGCATTGCCCCCCTTAACCCATCCAGGTTTAAAACTAGTTAGGGTGGAATTAACAGAAAATATAATTTGACATCATCATTTTAAACAGTACTGTTATTAGCTGTTTTGTTCATTTGTGAGTACCACACACACAAAACCACAGCAACCCATGTAATCAATGTTATGTACAAAAGAATATACTGCAGATAAAATCTAAGCAGGTCAGTGGAGAGCAAAGTAAATTGTACCTCTCCCATGATGGCGTATGCTGTTTTGAACAGCTGAAGACAGCTGAAGACATGCAATTCAATAACTTACATAAAGTGTAGTTATACAAGTCCGTTAACAGGTGGTTGCACCTGAGTGCATTTACCTTCACCCAAATACATTTTCATATGCATCAACACACAGAATGAGAAACAGAGATATACAGTCACATACACAAAAAAAGAAATAGATGAAATGAGAGTCACACACACACACACACACACACACACACACACACACACACACACACACACACACACACACACACACACACACACACACACCCATGAGTACACAGACAAAAGAAAGCGATTGATAGGAGGTCCATGTGTGTGCACATGTGCTGTCTCTGTCTCTCTCTCACACACATACACACACACACACACACACACACACACACACACACACACACACACACACACAAAATGCAGTTAGCTGCATGCATATAGAAAAGTAAAGACTGGCTCAACATAGGAGGGCTAGTGAAATGTTGGGCATACTAATTTAGTATTCATATTTGTCAGAATATTTACATCTTTTGTTTATTAACTGATGTTTTGACTGGTGGTGAAAGTAGCTACCAAGCAAGTATAGAAGATAGAGCATATCTGAAGAGCATGCACAAAAATAAAAAAGATAAGTGCAATATGCAAAATCTGAGTGATCGCTGTCATTGTTGTGAAACATCATAGTGAACCACGTTTGCACGAGAAACTGTGTCTGGCATGTACCATGTGATTAAGCGAATTAGTCTGGAATTTTCTAAGGGAGCAAAACAACAACACTTGGCTTTTTCCTGTACAAAAAGCATTTTGCCAATGTTTCATTTGTGCATCAGAAGGCAACACATCAGTTACTCTGTCTGAGTACTTACAGAACTATTAACGGATCATACTGTACCAGAACTAATGCTGACTTGTGAAAAGTCTTGGGTATTAGTGTCACAGAACACACAAAGAGCATCAAAGGCTCTTAATTCTTATAATCTCAGAATTTTGTCTTTGTGGGAAGAGGGAAAGATTTACAAACATTATCATGCTTGGTTAAAAGACAGGTTTCCTAACAACTAGTACATAATTCACATGCATCAGCAATAGCTTTAATGAACCCAGTCGGTACATTTTGCCCGAATCTTATTGAGGAAAGTAGTTTTATTTTAGTGTTTCAGCTATAATGACCATCTACATTTTTCAATTAATGAATTGCCAGCACTAAAGTATAATAACAGAGCTCTGAACAGTCAAACTAGCAAGCAGTTTCTCTAACCATAAAAAGACAGTTCAGAAGAAAAGAGAAATCAGACAAATACGTCTAGCAGTATTAGGCATTACTCAATGAAACTCTAAATAAAAATATCTAGTGCAAATGAAATAAAGAATTCACATCAAAATGCGCAGCTATAAAAGAAAACTGAATGTAATATTGCTAACATGATGAAGGTAATTATTTCAGTAATTGCTCAGCATGTTCCCACTATCACATATAAAAGGATGAGCTGAGGAAGTTAAGCCTGTTAACTGCTAGTTGAAAAATAACCTCACGGCTGACATTCTGTCTGTGACATCACCCATTGCCTTACACTTATCTAATAAACATGAAACTATATCAAGGTGAGGATAAAAAATGACCTGTTGTCTATGGAGTCTATCTGTTAGTATTTTGCTGTGCTGTTTGCAGCTGCGTCATCCCATCTCATCGTCCATCTAGTTCAGGCATCAGTCAACACTTCTACTGATATTCTCTCTACTATTGCCTTCTATATCAGATTTGTGTGGCATGGTCACATGTCACATGTCAAAGCATTAGTTGATAGGCAACAAAGACTTAGAACCAATTCCAGCAGTTGGCAAGATGGCATGACGCCAATGAAAGGGCTCAGGGGAGACAAATATTGTAAATAGAAAGAAAGAATAACCAAAAACCAGGTATGTTATATACTACTTGTATAAATACAAGATGTGGTGGTGTTAATTGTCATCAAGCCAGAAGGTGTGCCTCTGTCTGTGACATTTGTAGGACACATGATGCAGAGGATAGTTTTCCATGCCATATGTGATATCCCCACTCTGGGCCAGAAATTAAGGAGACTGAATCCTCACCACTGACACTGGAGAGGGATGTTCACTTGGTATACAAATAGATACACTCAGTATTTACGGAAGCAGACCTCTCTGCATCAAGCACAATTTCCCTTTAAGAGCATACAGGGAACACACTCAGCCTGGGGTCTGGGTTTTTCTCTCTCTCTCTGCCTCTCCCCAGGTCCCCAGTAATGCTCCTCAATGGCACAACAGCAGAGTTAAGTCCTCAGCTGTGTGCCCAAGGCAAGTCCTCCACTATTCTCTCTGTGAAAGAAGTGCTTCATGTCCCTGCTCCAAGCAGCTCACACACACATGCTGTGAGATTTGATTTTTCACACACACACACACACACACACACACACACACACACACACACACACACACACACACACCTGGGTAAGGCTGGCACAGATTTATCCACTGTGTCCCCTTCTGTCCAAACTATAAGGTAGTTATCACTGCCACCAGGTACTACAAAGCCAGTTACCCAGGGATCTTGCAAGGGTACCCAATTATACTGAGTGAAATTAATATTAATACAAATGGTATTGTCAACCAAACAACAAGGCTTTCAGAAGTGGCCAGAGTTATCACCAAATAAATATATGCAAATACTCTCAAAGTTTAAATATTTTCTAAAAAGGGCCAGCCACAATTAAAAGTTTAAATATATTTAATAATAAATACTAAAAGAATAAGAAAATGCTAAATATCCATTTCCAGTAAACACCAGAGTTTCATTCACAGGAAATATTATAAAAATAACACAGCTGGAAAGATTGACACAGTTACGGAAAAACAATATTTATCTATTCTCACTATATTTTCCTGACTAATCTAAAGACTACTAGTCTCTGGTCACTTACTAGTGCAAGGCAAGATGAAGTGGGTGAGAGGTCTTCCTCCTTTATCATGTTCCAAGAACAGACTGCTCCTGAGATTTCAGTCTACTCTAATATTAAAACATCATTTCTGTACAGAATAACATCACATACATCTGGTCATCTGACTTCTGGTTCCCATGCAACCCCCATTGCTAGAAGCTGTCAGGATTTAGCACCTATGTGTTACCATGCACACAGAGCTTTGCTCAGATCTGCTGCTGCTCCTGGAAGTCATAAAACCATTTTAACACTTCTACTCCTCCTACAAAGCCAAGCTTCTCACAGACATTTCATCTCTGGCTACACTCAGAGCTGTAAGATACAATCTTTATGGCCTAATTGAATTTCAGCTATTTTACAAAGTTTGCTGCAGCTGGATTATGATTAACCTCTTCTTTTCCAGTATCTTCTGTTAAAACATATACATTTAATTCATTTGCAATAATACATGTGTATTTCCTTTCTTTCCAGCAGGGCACACTGTTGATACATTTCAACACAAGCAACTCTACAAATACATTTTTAAACACAAGCATCTGTACAAATCAGTTAGATATTCAAATGACATATAATTCTTTTGAGAATTCCAGCTAGCTTATAGTTGCATATGTTACACATCCACTGCCCTACTTCTCCTGGCATGGCTGTCAGTACCTCCTATCATCACATCTCTCCCCCCTTTGAAGACTTGAGCTAGTTTTTCAAGTGCCCCTTAAGAAACGTTCCCTGACAGGAATGAGCCTACCTGGGAATACATTACCCCATACCCTGTCTTGAGAGCTCATCTACATTGGCATTGCTCACCCCAGTACGCTGCTGCACTGTCATATTGTATATCTGCAATCCTAGGCTCCACCATAGTAACTTGGTACTTTGCTGGCTGGCTCAATGTAGCCATGTTAAGACATTGTGGTCTGTAACTACAGTGAATTTCCCTCCATACAGGTAGGGTTGAGTTTCTACAGTGCCCATACTATGGCTAAACATTCTTGTTCTACTGCTACATAACATTCCTCGGGTCTATATTAGAAGCAAGAAAACCCTAAACCACGAATGCTCACATGAGTGAAAATGCCAGGAATCGAAAGTATGATTGCGGGGGTCGGGTTACAGTGAGGAGTGGGATATTTGCCCTTTCTTCACTGTAGTGCGACCTCAGATTTAGAATATATAGTTAGTGTGGAGGGCAACTTCGATCACCGCATTTTCGCTCATGTGAGCGTTCGCGGTTTAGGGTTTTTGTGCTTCTAATATAGACCCACATTCCTACCTAGGTTGGAGTCTATGGCTGAAATATACCACTGAGTGTTCTTCTTCCTCTGAGGAAACCTGGCTAACTACAGCCCCCACCCCATGGTTTAAACCATCCACCTGCACAACAAATTATTTGCTGTAATCTGCACTGGCTAATAAAGGGGGGCCTCCCAGAGCCCCTTTAAGCTTTTGGAATGCCTGCTCACAGGCCGGGGTCCACACTACCTTGTCTGGCCTGCTTTTCCTCATCAGGTCTGTCAGGGGAGCAGCTAGTGTACTATAATCAGGAACAAACTTTCTGTAGTACTCCACTGTCCCCAAGAATGCCCTCACCTGTTTTTTGGTAACAGGGGCAGGCAAAGTCAGAATGGCTTCCACTTGGCAGATTTTGGCCAGATCTTACCATTCCCCACCCTATGTCCCAGGTAAGAGACCCCTGCCATACACACCTGACACTTACTGGGCATAATGGTGAACCCTTCCCTTTGCAATCTGCCCAGGACCTCCCTGACATGTTGAAGGTGCTCTTGTCAGGAATGTCTGTAGATAGCAATATTGGCCAGGTAAGCAAGGGCATAATCTCCTTTTCCTGCTAGCATATGATCTACCAGCCTCTGGAAGGTCACTGGGGTATTTTTCATCCCAAAGGGCATCTTTGTGAACTCGTATAATCCGAAAGTAGTCACAAAGACTGACCTCTTTCTAGCCATGGGAGTCAAGGGTACCTGGCAGTAGCCCTTAGTCAGATCAATAGTGGTCAGATACTTAGCTCCACCCAGCTGCTCTAAAGCTTCATCTATCCTGGACATGGGGTAAGCATCTGACTCTGTGTGACTATTTAGATTCCTGTAGTCTAAACAGAACCTGGTTCTGCCATCTTTCTTTGGTACCAGCACCACTGGGGAGGCACAGGGACTGCTGGACTCCTGGATTACCCCAGTTCCAACATTTCCTGTATCTGCCTTCTCACAGTCTGTCTGGCTCTCTCAGGCACCCTGTAAGGGGCCTGCTTGATAGGCCTTTGGAGTCCTGAATCCACATGGTGCTGCACCCGGTGGGTGCATCCACATTCCCAGTGAACATGCCCGCAAACCCCTGTAACACTGCTCAGATTTCACAAACCTGGGTAGGGGATAGCTGCTGGGACATCACTATACCTTCCACTGAGGTGGCAGTCCAAGCCTAACTGAGGAGATCAGTCACCAGTTCCCCTTTAGAGTCCTCCTGCCATCCACTGCAAATACTCAGCACTGGGTTCTCCCTGTCATGGTAATGCTTCATTATGTTAACATGGTACAGTTTGTGCCCCTGCCTCCTACCTAGCAGTTCTGCCATGTAGTTAACATCACTGATCTTCCTTACCACTTTGAATAGCCCCTTCCAAAGCTGACTGCAGCTTATTGTGTCTGACAGGAATGAGAACCATAACCTGCTGCCCCACAGCATACTCTCTGTCTCAAGAATTCCTGTCATGCCACACCTTTTGCTGCTGTTGGACTCCTGCCAGGTTGTCTTGAGGTTTAGGACATATGCCACAACAGACTCCTTGTGGGATTGACACTCACCCTCCCACTCATCATGAATCAAATCTAAAGGCCCCATCACCCTATGACCATATAGCAACTCAAAGGGTGATAAACCTATGGATTCTTGGGATACCTCTCTGTATGCAAACAGCAGATGGGGCAAATATTTGTCACACTCTCTCTTAAATAGGTCTGCAAATACCTGCAGCATGGTTTTTAGTGTACAGTTTAGCCTCTCCACAAAACCATTAGTCTGGGGATAATTGGGGTGGTCTTTAGGTGCTTCACCCCACAGTGCTTCCACAGACAAGCCAGCAGGTCTGATGTGAAAGTGGCACCTCTGTCAATCAGTATTTCTTTTGGGAAACCTACTCTGCTGAAAATATCTAACACAGCATTTGGTACCTTCTCTGTCTTGAAGGAGGACAGAGCCACCACCTCAGGGTATCTAGTAGCATAATCAACTATCACTAGGATATCCATCTTCCCTGTGGAGCTTGGGGTACTCAGAGGCCCCACAATATCTCTAGATACCATCTGATATGGCTCCTCAATCACAGTCAAAGGCATCAAAGAAGCTTTGACCTTGTCTCCTGCCTTGTCTACTTTTTGGGACTGCTCACAGGTACTGCAGTACCCTGTTACATCCCTTGCAATCCCAGGCTAATAAAAGTTCTGCATAATACATCTCTTGGCATGCTTTATGCCCATATGACCTGCAAAAGGAATGTTATGGGCTATGGTTAGAAGTGCCAGATGGTAGGGTCTAGGCACTATCAACTGCTGTATTACCTCAAACTCTAGCCCTCCCTCAGGGGTCCATTCTCTATACAGTAACTGTTTGTTCCAGTATACAGAATCCCCTTTTTCTCGAGAATCAGGTGCCTCCCTAGCTACCTCCCTCAAGTCTCTTAGTGTAGGTTTTGAGAGCTGAGCCCATTTCAGCTCTACTTTTGTTACTCTTCCCAGCTCCACTTTCACAGGAAGTTTTGTATCCTCTGACCTTTATTGCTTCTGGGGTTTAGTTATTCCCTTCCCCATTACCTCCAAGATTCTGGCGAGGAGTCAGTGTCTCCCTCTCATGTTGAATCTGCTTCTCATTTTCTTCAACTTCCAAATTCCACAGCTTCTCATTTTCTTTGGCCTCCAAATGCTGCACTCTCTTTTGTGATATGAAACTCTGAATGTCTAATGTGTGGCTGCTGAAAAAATACACACCTTTAGTGACAATTGGATACTGGCTACAGAAGTTCAACATCAACACCACTGCTCACCAATATGTGACTGTCTCCACTCTGGGCCAGTAATCAAGGAGCCTGAATCCACACCACTGGCACTGCAGAGAGACGTTCAATTGGAATAGAAACGGATACACTCAGTATTTCCAGATGCAGACCTCTCTGCATCAAACGCAATTTCCCTTAGGATCACACAAGGAACACACTCAGCCTGGGGTCTGGGTTTCTCTCTCTCTGTCTCTCCCCAAGTCCCCAGTAAGGCTCCCCACTGGCACAACTGCAAAGTTAAGACCTCAGCTGAGTGACCAAGCCAAGTCCTCCACCACTCTCTCTGTGAAACCAGTGCATCATGCCCCTGCTGACACAGAAACACATACACTTTGAGATTGGATATTCACACACACACACACACACACACACACACACACACACACACACACACACACACACCTGGAAAGACTGGCATAGATTTACCACTGTGCCCCCTTCTGCCAAGACTATAAGGTAGTTATCACTGCCAGCAGGCACTAATAAGCCAGATACCTAAGGCTCTTGCAAGGGTACAGAATTATACTGAGTGAAATTAATATTAAGACAAATGGTAATTTTGACCAAACAGCAGGGCTTTCAGGAGTGACCAGAGTTACCACCAAATAAATATATGCAAATGCTCTCAAAGTTTAAATATTTTCTAAAAGGGACCAGTCACAATTAAAAGTTTAAATATATTTAATGATAAATACTAAAAGAATAAGAAAATACTAAATATATATTTACAGTAAACATGAGAGTTTCATTCACGGAAAATATTAAAAAAAATTTAACCCAGCTGGAAATATTGACACAGTTACAGAAAAACAATACTTACCTATTCTCATTATATTATCCTGACTAATCTAAAGAGTACTAGTCCATGGTCACTTACTAGTGCAAGGCAAGATAAGGTGGGTGAGTGGTCTTCCTCCTTTATCATGTTCCAAGAACAGACTGCTCCTGAGATTTCAGCCTGCTCTAATATTAAATAATTTCTGTACAGAATGACATTACATACATTTGGTCATCTGACTTCTGGCTCCCATGCAACCCTCATTGCTAGAAGCTGTCAGGATTTAGCACCTATGTGTTACCATGCACACAGATAGAGCTTTGCTCAGATCTACTGCTGCTCCTGGAAGTCATAAAACTATGTTAACACTTCTACTCCTCCTACAGAGCTACTAAGCCAAGCTTCTCACAGACACTTCATCTCTGGCTGCACTCAGAAATATAAGATGCAGTTTTTTTGGTCTAATTGAATTTCAACTATTTTTCAAAGCTTGCTGCAACTGTATTGTGAATAACCTCTTCTCTTCCAGTATCCTCTGTTAAAACATATACATTTAATTCAGTTACAATAATACATGTACATTTCTTTCTTTCCAGCTGGGCACACTGTTGAGACATTTCAACACAAGCGACTCTACAAATACACTTTTAAACACAAGCATCTGCGCAAATCAGTTTGGTACACAAATGACATATAATTCTTTACTACACTCCAGCTAGCTTATACTGGCATAGGTCACACATCCACTGCCCTACTCTCCTGGCATGTCTGAAATTACCACCTATCATCACACCATACATCATCCTTCAAATGTTATATAAACATACTGACCACCATGATAATGTGCAACATCATCACGATTCCTTTTTATATGGGTGGTGGCAACACAGGTGAAATTTGGCTTCCCTTCTTCCTCACAGTTAGTATATGCAGTGAGAGCTCTTGAACCCTTTTATTACCACATGCCATTTTGCTGACTGTTGCAGTTGGCACACTACTTGGACACTACTGTTGTTGACTTGATAGTCAGTGACTTAGCATGCAGCCAAACCTCCTGATTCCAACTGCGTCTAGCACTGTGTTACATTGTTAAACACTCTGCTTATGCAGTTGGTACAGAGGGTTAAGGCTGTGAGCTGTAGTTCTGGTGGTATGGGGTTTGATTCCCTCAGCCCTCATTTTTCTACTATGTGACCATGAGCAAGTCAGCTAACCAGACATTCCTCCCGAGTTACCCTTGAAATGGGACTGTGTGCCCAGTGGGCCTACCTGCTTTATAAATGGGTAGTGTTATTATTATTATTATTATTATTAAGTGCACAATGAACTGAGCAACTTCTAGCTGTCCTCACAAGTTATTTTCCCCATGCCTCTCCTATATCTTTAAGTCTGCATTTGCCACAACCATATCATAACCCTTCTTCACTCTTCCAGTGTGTATATATCAGGTCCTCAGCTTTAATTCCTGCTTTAGTGTCTTTATTCTCTGTTATCATTTCATCAGCTCTCAGCTGCATTTTTTATTTATTTGTTACTCAGGTAAGTGAATTGGTCATCACTGAGCCTTTCAGACATATCCTGGGCCACAAGATTAAAGCAAATATAATTTATATGGAAAATATACAATTCATATGGACAGTATACAATTTATATGGACATTATACAGTTAATATGAACAGAGTACAGTTTATACGGACAGTATACAATTTATATGAACCATATACAGTTTATATGGACATTATACATTTTATTTTATTTATTTATTTCCAGTTTGATTACTGGGGAAGTCCACTGGGCCCAGAGAGCTCGTTTTCAGTGGAGGCCCGGTGAGAAAAGCTCCATGAAACAGATTATAGTAAAGATAGCAGTCCAATAAAAATAAAATTAAAAGTACAAATACAGATTAAATAATACAAAGTGTGAGCAATATTGCCCATAGTGGAAAAATATCATGCAGCTACATTTTAACAAATTCACACAGTTAAAGTCAAAAGTCAAAGGCTATTTACAATATTTACAGATTGTGAAAGATTGTATGGGAATTAGCTATAGAAGGTTATAGCCAGCTATAAGGTGCTTTATATGGACAGTATACGTTTATAAGAACATTATACAATTTATATGGACAGTATACAGTTTATATGCACAGTATACAATTTATATGGACAGTATGCAGTTTATATGGAGATTATACAATTTAGATGGACAGTATACAGTTTATATGGACAGTATACAGTTTATACGTATAGTTTACAGCTTTTATGGGCTGTATACAGCAGACGATTAATCAGCATGCTTTTGGGAGGTGGGAAGACACTAGAGTACCTGAAGAAAACCCACACAGATAAAAGGAGAACATGGAAACTTCACACAGACAATGACTGGAGATCATTACTTAACTCTAGACCCTTGTACTGGGAGCAAGAAATCTTAACCAATGAGCCTCTGTGCTGCCTATCCATACTGACTATTACCATATTCTCTGTTTCTGTATGTACGTATTTGAACTGGTAACAGTATTTTAAATACAGCACTTTTTTTGCAGCACTTTGCTCCTTCTGTCTATTGACCATAATCTCATTCAGACAATTTGACCCATTCATTCTCCATCACCAGGGCAAAATCAGCTGGAGGGGCAGTCATCTGGACAACCACCAGGTGTGGTTTACATTAACACTGTGTTGAATATGAGGATGTATTTAGTATCCCTAAGTGTACTCCTCAGTATGTATAAATCCTGCTGGTCTTCACCACCGCCCATATAAATCCTGCTGGCCTTCACCACTGTCCACATAAATACTGCTGACCTGCACCACTGCCCATATAAATCCTGCTGCCCTTCAGCACTGCCCATATAAATCCTGCTGGCTTGCACCACTGCCCATATAAATCCAGCTGGCCTGCACCACTCCTCATATAAATCCTGCTGCCCTTCACCACTGCCCATATAAATCCTGCTGGCTTGCACCACTGCCCATATAAATCCAGCTGGCCTTTACTGCTGCCCATATAAATCTTGCTGGCCTTCACCACTGCCCTTTCTTGTCACGCTACTTGAATTAACATTTACAAATCAATTTTAAATTAAATGCACTTTAATGAGTCATTCAAACATAAAACCACTATGCTGAAAGCTAAGATTTATACCTCAGCAACTATCACAGCTTTTAGAAAAGTTAAAAAGAAAATGTCCTATGCTGTATCTCTGAGGCCATATTTGGTTGAATGGTGTATTGCATGGACAACACATTTGTTGTGGTTTAATAAATTAATTATTAGGCTTTGGTACAGCATTACAGCACTGATTCCAGTTAGTGGTCATTAGTCCATTACCCCTCCAGATTATTTTCACCTTTTATCTTACCTCAGATTAAATATGTTCTCTACAGACATTCCCCAGCATGATGCTTAACTTTCATTTTTGGTACATTAAATGTCACTTATTCATTCACTGTATAAGGCACACAAAGTATACCTGGGGACTGTTTTTTCATCCGTGGCCACTCACTGGACATTTTGACAGTCATACTGTTTGATCCCAGTCTGAGCATATTAAACACAAATACATTATGCTGGACATGACTGCAGTGGTGGTGCTGCGGTAGCGTTGTCACCTCACAGTAAGACGTTGTCCTGTTCGATTCTCAGCTAGAGCATCTTCTGTTTGAAGACATGCATGAATGGGTGTTCCTTCGTTGAAGGCTGTGCGTCAGGGCCGGCAACTCTGCACATAAAAATCTACTGCCATTCATTAGCAGACCGGAGTTCCGCTGTGGTGACCCCTAACCGGGAAAAGCCGAAAGACACAACAACAACATTATGCTGGACATGTTCTAACACTGCATCTTCAGTGTACCATGGATTGCCAGCTTTTATCTGTACATTTTCACAGTGTTACTCTGCTTCTGATCAGTGCCAAGGTTCTAATCCATTCCACTATTTTCGGCCCCATAGCTGTACCATTCAATTCTCCCACCACTCTCCAGTGAGGCAGTGTATCAAATACTTTGCTGAACTGACATCACAACTTGCTCCACAAACAGTGAGGTTCATAGGATCATAGATAATTACTAGTCTAATGACCCCAGGGTGCCTTTATAAGCCTAACCATGCCTCCCAAGCTGAGAATAAAACCCTTTACCATGTGTCTGCAAGGTAAACACCTTAACTGTCTGCAAGATAAACACCTTAACCATTATGCCAGCAGTATATCTTGCAAACCACCTGGAGCAGCAGTGACAGCGTCACTCTGTGTGTGTGAAAAAAAAGCATTGCATCTTTGTGATAGACCTGGCTTGTCAGGGGCATTATATTTGTAAGTTATTAGTGTTGTTTTTTTTTTTTTCTTTTTTGTCAAATAAATCTGTATTCAGCTTTCCTCCACACATATTTAACACATTAAACTTTTATGAAACAGGTAAGGAGTGTCAAACAGTGAAACTCCACAAATACAGACATGTTTTCCCACCATTGGTGAACCACTCACAAATATAGTTCACACTGGGTAGGTCAGAACTATGCCATGTAATGGTCCATTTCTGCAGAATTAACATTCAGAAATAACAATCAATTAAGTTGATTAATCAGCCTAATAATCAATTAAGTAGATTAATTAGCCTATGGCTGCACATCTGTTACCTAGAGCCATCATCCAATGAGAAGATGCATTGATTTTACTTCTAAATGACAAAAGAAAATGCTAAGCAGATGTTCTTTATATTAAAACAGTTTATAGCTTTAAAACTATGTAATAATTACATCATCTTAATTTTGTCAATTAAGAAAGCCATTGTCTTAAATGTAATATAATCATTTAACGTGTCATACAATACCTGCTGATTTTATGTGCATCGGCTATGATCAGTTACCTTTAATTATGTATTGCACTATTTGTTTAGTGGTATAATGTGGGTGCTTGTTAATTAGTGAACTCATGTTGTCAGTCAACTGAATTAAATATTATTGAATTCCTTTAATAAGAATCTCCCTAACTATTATTGAGTTTCCTTAATGAGAATCTGCAATAATTAGTAACTTACATGTTCTCCCTCGAGAAAAGGCAGCAGTTAATATAACCGCTGGAGCTGTAACGCCTTAGGTCTTGGGAATATATAATTTCTATTCCTCAGAATAAAGAGCTTTTAGGACTCACAATCACCATTATTCTTCAGCCCTGTGTAACCTGTAACATCTTCTACTGATAAGGAAAGGCAGGTGGATCACTGAGTGTTACTTTACCACAAAGATGATTAGGTCATTTGGGCACCTTGTCTCATCCCATTTAAGTCCTTTCAGTTTTTTCTTGTTTTCCACCTGGTTAGTTTCCCACTTGACTCTTATAAACCAGTTCCTGCCCCCCCCCCCCTTTGCTGGTACCTTGATTTGTGGTTCAGGTGTAGATAATATGTCAAAAAAATCAATTAATATTTCTGGATGGTCCATTTAATTCTTAGGCAGTTGATTACTTCTTATATTCCTCTGGATCTCTCAGAATTATGCATTTGTAAGCATTAGGCTGATTGCTTATATTTAGATTTGGGAGCATAAGACCGGTGCCATAGATCTAGGCAGTCAAAATGCAGCAACAGAATATGTTTTTGTTGGGGTCTTTACCACCTGCATCCTCATCAATGTATACCTCATGCAGAAGTTACACCAACAGAAACAATGGGCAGCCTCCATGGGAGCTGACCGCTTCTCTGACAAATAATTTTATTGTTGGCTTATTGTGTACATCTAGGCCTTAACAAGGATCTTTAGGATGGTGCCATCAAAATATGTACTTTCATTGCAAATCTGAACAGTAAATAAAGAGTTTTATACTGCAATGATTTCTTTTAAATGTTATACATAAATCACTCCAATCAAATACAAAACTATTGCTTCATTAATATTATGATTTCAGATTGCCATAGTAAGTGAGTCAGAATTATTGAGTTGGTAGTATATGTGCCTCAGAACAGAAAGTGAGGATTTAAGTTCAGCTTCCTATGTGGCTGTGTATCTGCTTCTTACAGGGTTTTGCACTATTAAAGCATATAAATAAAATAGTAGAATAACATATTTTCTGGCCATCTAGATGCTAGTCCTGGAGAGCCCATATGGAACTAAAACTCAAGCAATTGTCTCAGAAAATCAACTGACTTTCCTAGTGTTTTGGCCACTGGCCAGTATTTCTCTTGGTGCATATGTAGAACTCTATGTCACAGGAGATAGCAGGTTCAAAACAGACAAAACAGAGAAGGAATTAATGAACATAGGTGATAGACATTATGCATTTCTTAAAGGCCGCTGAAAATAATGAGTTTATTGGCTTAAATGATATCCATGAGTTATGTAGTAGTTAGAGAAACAAAGTTAAAGATATTTTTGGTTTCAGTAAGTCATATTTCTTCAAGACACAGTAATATAAGCCATTTTTAATGAATGACCTACAAAAAAAGGAAATTTACCTATCTTAAGGCTGCGTGACCTCAGGATTGATTATAATAAATAACGAATTGCAAGGGAGTGAAGACTCTACATGGGAATTGTGAGAGCTTGCTTCAAACATTATATATATATATATATATATATATATATATATATATATATATATATATATATATATATATATATATATATATATGGGTCTAATTCTAAATTTCGAACTTTCACAAGTTCGCATTTTTTATGATTGAGACCATAAGGTCAAACTTGTGAAAGTTTAAAATTTAAATAAAAAAATAAATCATTTTTTTTTTCATTTGTGAAGGAGGACAAGCCCCCCTGCACCCCCTCATCCTCTGCTAATTGAATATATCAACTCTGAGATCACACTACAGAGAGGAAAACAGTAAATATACTGTTTTGCGCTGTGCGGCAATCTCCATTTGAGTGGTTCAAACTTTCACATGTTCGATCTTGTGGTCTTTGTTGCTCTTCTTATGTGCATTAAAAGGACATTGGGGCTTGGGTGTTCATTTAAATAGTTTATTGTATACAAATACATCAGGTTAGATGGCAGGAGCACTAAACTTAAATGAGCTATCTAACTGACTGACTACATACTTGCATGCTCACACACTGGCTGCTTACTCAAAATGGCACTGTTGCTTGCACATGCTCAGTAAATGCATGCATGTGCTGTCTCACTGGAAAGTTTCTTAAAGGTATATCACACACTCTGATCTACATCCTCCCTCTTTACTGAGTTATCTCATATAAACAAATGACATTTCAATAGGCGTGCAATTATACAGACACTAATAAAGAAAAACAACAGTCATGTCCATGTTGCCATGTATCTGGAAGTAGGTTTCGCGATGCAACCTGATCTCATGACATAATAGTTTAGTCTGGGTTTAGCAACAGGGACAGTCACTGGGGAATGTTCTGCTTGAGGAGTGTCAGAGATTTTCTCAGGAACGGGATTGATGACTGAATGACCTCTGCAGGAACATTGGTCAAGCCACTCTGAAAACTAGAGTCTGTTGCAGGCAAGATACTCTAACACTGGTTCGGACACTGGTAACAAATGCTTCCAATTTCATCCGAATTCCATTCCATGCAATTCCACAATGTATGATCTAAGCTCTCGACACAAACTTTTCACAAATCCAATGCAATTAAAACCTTTTGATGTTGCATCCTCACCATCTCCTCATTTTTCAATAAACTGAGCAGTTTGCTGCTTTTATCATATTAAGACTTCTGGGACAAATGCTTTTTCAACAGTTGAGCTTTTACTGCTTTGTTGTTCTTAGCACTTGGAACCAAACCAAAAAAAGAAGCCAGCACAAATCCTGTTGGAAAATAAGTGTATTAAAAAATACACATAATGTACACCATAATGACAGGCTGCATATACATATGCAAAAGAACAAATAACACAGACCGGTTTCGGCTAAACAGCCTTCCTCAGTGTAACAAAAATAATAAAGACCATTGCATTCAGAAGCATCCCATAAATATATAGGCGTACAATTAGGACAGAGACCAATGAAAATAATACACCAATTAGATAATCAAAGCTGTTCATTTAAACCTGGAGGAAAAAGCCCGCCCAGTTTAACAATCCACTTTTTTTTTGATGTCCAAAACTTGATGTAAACCAGCAAAGTCATTATTTTTATGCAAAATACAATCAATAATAGTAAATGTAAATGAACTAGTCTGATGGTTACAAATATGCTGATATAGTGCACTAGTTTTCTTATGTATCCCAATATCACTCAAGTGTTCACTAATTCTAAGCCTTAAAGGCCTAGAAGTTTGTCCCACATAAAAAGCTTGACAAGTGCAACTAGCTAAGTAAATTATTCAAGTTGAGCTGCAATTGTCGAAGAAATCTATGTCATAAACATTTGAAGTGTTTTTACTAGAAAAACAAGTGGTTTTATATATGTGTGAACAACTTGAGCAATGACCACAGGGATGACAACCTACCAACTTATGCCCAGTGATGGTCCTTTGTGTCAGTATTTTTTCTTGCCGGGCCCTTTTATAATGGCTAAACAAAGACCCCAAGGATCTGCCCCTATGAAAAGAAAAAGCACATTTATCGTCCAAGATGTCCATAAAAGGACCCCCCCCCCAAAATGTTCCAGTGTCTAGAGATAATATCCATAAAGGATTTAGTATTTTTGCCATAAGTAGTAACTAGCCTAATCTGTGACCCCTGAGCAGAAACCTGTTCCTTATATCTTAATAATTCAGATCTGTCCTGTGATTCCGCATATTGATTGGCCGCATGGATGTCACCAACCCTGTATCCTCGGGCTCTAAATCTGGCACATAAATCCAATTTAAAAAGCTTGTGAGTGGCAGTACCAGAACATATTCTTTTAACCCTGAGAAACTGAGACTTCGGGATATTCCTGATGACATGTTAGGGGTGGAAGCTGGATGCATGTAGCAGAGTGTTATATTGAGGAAATTTGTGGAAGACCTGTGTTTCTAAAGTATTAGAAGAAGTGCGTGTAACCAAAACATCCAGAAATGTAATCTCTTGTTGATGCCAAGTTAATTTAAACTCGATACCCCAAATATTTTCATTCAGGTATTCTAGAAATTCCTCAAGATACCCAGCATCAGCCCTCCATAGAAGCCAACAGTCATCAAGATATCGTCTACAAATATCCATTTCATCAAGGTAAATGTTGTGACTTCTATCATAAATGAGTGCCTCTTGTATATAGGCCATAAATAAATAGGCATATATGGGGGCAAAAGATGCCCCCATTGCTGTGCCATGGACTTGCCAGACAAATTGCTGCTGGAAATAAAAAATGTTCTTATCAAGAACATATTCAGCTAAACATACTAGAAAGGTGTTAAATCCTGGTCTATATAAATCAGCCCTGTCTAGCCAATACTGAAGTGCTGTTAGAGAAATATGTATCTGAATATATGTGAAGTACTAGTTTTAAAAGCAAAGTAGTATGTAATGCATTTTATTCTATTAATGATATAACCAAAAGATGAATTCATGTGTAATTGCAAGAAGTTCTTGAAACTGCAGTGAGCCTTGTAGCAAGTTGGCCTCTGACCCTGGCAGCTGCTAGCTCAAGCAAGTTTTAATGTTTATGCTTTTCACAAGTGATTATCTGCTGGGTCAGGAAATTAAATATGTGAAATAATAAAATCTTCTGCTCTTTCCTGCTGGGATGATTTGGCCTTGTGTATGTGTTACTAGAAAACATGCAGCTGTTGGGAAAGTGTTACAGGGGAACAAAGAAGTGTATTAAAAGACTGAATCTGCTATTGTATTTGAACTAGTCTAAAACCTTGGAGAAGTAACTTTACAGAAAGACATTATGTTTGACCAGGTGGTGAGCAAGGCCGTATTGTTACCAGAGGAAAACTTTTTTAAATATACAACATCAGCATTATTTAATGAATAGAATACTGTAAGCTAAAGTGATGTAGATGCCCTGTGACTGACCACGTCAGTAAGGTGGGCACAACTTGAATGTAAAACTATAAAAATTGTGTACTTCCTGTTTCATGTCAGACAAAATTATGTACTTGTACATTTTTTGCCTCCTGGTGTACACTAGTAAACTTTTGAACCTGAACCTCCTGTGTATTGATCTCTTGATTTTATTTAACAAGTGCCAACAGGCCCGTCCAATGAGGGATGTTAGTATACAGGGAGGTGACATCCAAAGTACACAACAACCATTTGGATTCCAATTGGAGATCCAAAATAATACCCAAAAACTGTGCTGTGTCTTGATTCCGTGACCGTATATGAGACAACAAGGGTTTCAGATGTTGAGTGAGGAACTCTGAGAGGGGTTCTGTTAATGAGCCCCTCCCAGAAACATTGGGTTGCTCAGGGGGATGAACAGGGTCCTTATGGATTTTGGGCAATAAGTAGAGGTATTGTTGTTTGGGGTGGTCCACCTTCAAATGAGAACAATTCTCTTTAGGGATAATACCCTCTTTGACTGCTTTATCCAAAAAACTGTCAATCTCAGACTTGAATTTCATGGTAGGATCTAAAGGCATGATCAAATAATATTTACGATCCATTATCTGTTTAAGACCTTCCTGATAATAATCTATCCAATCTAGGACCACCACCGCTCCTCCCATGTCAGCTGGCAAAACAACAATGTCATTATTAGACTTAAGTTCTGCTATACAGAGGTGTTCTGCCCTCGTAATATTATCATGCATCACACCATCTTTGCCAAGCTGCAAATGCAAATCTCTGAGAACCCTGTTCTGAAAAATCAAAACAACTGGTGACACAGGGGGTTTGAATGTGGACTTCTGAAACTGAAAAGTATCAACAACATCATGACAGGCATCCTGGTCATTGAAAAACAAGCGTAAATTGAGCAGGCGACAGAAATTAACAACATCCTGTGCAAACTCTTGTTCAGGTACATTGAAACTAGGCACAAAACTTAAACCTTTGTTCAAAATTTTAATTTGTAAATCCGATAAGGCATAGGAGGAAATATTATGCACATTGGTAGAACCATTTAACTCTGAATTATCATCCTCAGAATACCCTCCAAATCTGGAAGGACCCTTATGTTTCCTAACCCCTCTTGTTGACTTAACTCTAAAGGGTGACCCGAGTTATTAGCTGTATTGTTCCTCTTGGAAATTGGCAACCTATCTGTTTGGCTGTCTTCCCCTTCAGTGTTGGACAAAGTGTCCTCACCAGATGTAAGTACATACCTACTTCTTTTCTTAAGAATGGGTTTCATTTTTTTTATTTAATTGATTTGGAATTGGGCGTCAAAAACCTGCCATTCTTATGTATCTCAAATGGTCTCCCTCTATCAAAGTCATCAAGGTCCCTATTAAACTTTCTAATTTTCCACTCCTTCAAAGTGTTTTCTAATTCCAAAAAGGTCCTTACCTAACTGACTCACCCCAGACACATAACATGGCAAATCCTGAAATGTCACTAGCCCCTGACCAAGAATTTCCACTTCACAGTTTTGTTGTTGTATAGTCTTTTCATAATATGCCACAAGAGCATTAACAAAACCCATAGAGGCATGTTTTTGAACTGTCAGCCAATCATCAAGCAAAGTCTGATCAGCTTGTGGTACTAGGGGCTGGAGCTTCACATGAAGCCCTCTAGGGGAAATTTGTTTATATTGATATGCCTTAAAAAGACCAAGATGCCATACATTACTGCTAAGATGCTTAATGCCTTTCATTAGTTTGGTAAAAGCCATTTGACATTCATATGCCGGATCAGTGCTAGGATTCGTCAGACCACCAGATACCTGCTGTGAAGCCAAACCAAATATCCCCAAATCATTGGTGTCGCAAGACAAACCCCTAATAATAGAAGCCAAATTCATAACCACTTAATATAATCAGAGCAACCCAATGTGTGTCACCAAACCATAAAAAATATATAGGCTCAATAACGAAAAGCACACTGGCTTTTTATAAAAAGTGGTTCAAAATATGCTCCGTATCTATATTAGATGAGTCGCCGTCGGTGCTATCAATAGCCTTGGTCACACAAACCAAATGTGTTGAAACATCCCACAAAACACCTATGCACCATTAGGGCCAACCCAAAAAATCTTAAGATGGTATATATGTAAAATCAGATCCAAACATATTGAACCACGACCAGCAAAGGCCAAAGGAGAGGAAGCACTATAACATCCTAGTTGCCCAAATACCAATATTAATAAATATAATCAGGCATTCATATACTAGGGTTATCCCCCGTCATCAATGAAAAATAAATATTACTTAAATCCCAGCATGAAATAGTGGCCCCAAGAATCCCAATCCCAATGAATGGCACAGGAATATCCAAATACTTACACCATAAATAATATAAAGATAGGGTTCCGGCGTGTAGCTCGCAGGACATTTCCCTCCGAGCTACATCGCCGAAACCAAACGGCTGCAGCAGCACTTTGCCGTAGTGCAATATGGCTGAAAAGCCTAACCGCTGCAGCTGTAATCTATGGACGGGCAGAGACAGCCGTACCGGATGTGTACCACATTCCTTATTCACATTCAAGGAATGTCTGACAACAAAATAAATAAATACTTAAATAAATGCATTCCTTCAATGTGAATAAGGAATGTGGTACACATCCGGTACGGCTGTCTCTGCCCGTCCATAGATTACAGCTGCAGCGGCTAGGCTTTTCAGCCATATTGCACTACAGCAAAGTGCTGCTGAAGCCGTTTGGTTTTGGCGATGTAGCTCGGAGGGAAATGTCCTGCGAGCTACACGCCGGAACCCATAAAAATAAATATAAAAAAGGCTACAGTGGAAACCCACAACCACACTAAAGCAAGATCAATATCCCATGTGTAGTGTAGCCAGTGGTAATATAGGACCTAATAAGAGAATTATACCAACATTTATGGTTATATAAAACATATACAAACATTCAGAACAAGGCAAAAATGAAGCTCAATAACGGGCCCTAATAGTTCTAGAACATCTACTATCACATGTACGAACAATGTTCTTGGTTACAACAGCATTATATCAATAGGGTTACATATAAAAGTGAAACCCCAAACAGTACAAATGATAAATCAAACATTAGCTTCGCAATTGTCTCAGAAGTATAGCCACTGAAATGCAGAACAGCCCTTGTCAGCAAAACATCAAAATACAACTTCTTTATCGATGAGAACATCCAAATGTCGAAAGTTCTTATCCAGTGTCCTTGAGAACGCCAAATAAAGACCCCCTCAAAGTTAAATTTGTCATAAAATGTCTGTCCGCATATCCAAATGGTTGCCAACGCCCACCAATATACGCTGTGATAAAGATAGTATCTGAACCAAAAATCCACGTCATACGATGGGGAAATCTGTAGCTATATGAAGCATATAAAGTTCCCAAATCCGTAGAACTCGGTAATTCAGTCCCTTGACACTAATCACATTATTACAATAAGTTCTGATGTTGAAAAGAACTTTTTCCAAGCGCTGCCATGACATAAGCAACCACTGAGTACAAACGAGCTTTAATACACAGGCCCCAAAACAAATAAAGGACCCTATATATGATTAATTAGCCATATGCATGTTAGAACAAGAGCCATCACCCAAATGGTGGAAAAATGAACATTCCAAGTTCCCCAATAGTCATATAAATAAACAAACAGTACCAAATCCCAACTGAGATGCAACCGGCCTTGATCATCATCTTCTTTCGGCTGTTCCCGTTAGGGGTCGCCACACCTGTTTCCATTTCTTCCTGTCCTCTGGATCTTGCTCTGTCACACCAACCACCTGCATGTCCTCTCTCACCACATCCATAAACCTTATCTTAGGCCTTCCTCTTTTCCAGTTACCTGGTAGCTTCATCCTTAGCCTCTTTTTCCCAATATAGTCAGCATCCCTCCTCAGCACATGTCCAAACCAATGTAATCGTGCCTCTCTGGCTTTGTCTCCAAACCTTCCAACCTGGGCTGACCCTCTAATGTACTTATTCCTAATCCTGTCCACCCTCGTCACACCCAGTGCAAATCTTAACATCTTTAATTCTGCCACATCCAGCTCCAACTCCTGCCACTGTCTCCAACCCATATAACATAGCTGGTCTCACTACCTTCTTGTAGACCTTCCCTTTCACTTTTACAGGTACTCATCTGTCACAAATCACTCCTGACACTCTTCTCCACCCACTCCATCCTGCCTGTACTCTCTTCTTCATCTCTCTTTCACACTCACCGTTACTCTGAACTATTGACCCCAAGTATTTAAACTCATCCACCTTCACCACCTCTACTCCTTGCATCCTCACCATTCCGACATAAGTCTCTGGGTAGGTGAGCCAAGATGATTATCACGAGGAATGTTTCTGAGATTTAACAAGCTGAGAAAAACATTGGTATTGTCACATCTAGCTTTCTCTAACAGCTGTTTTGCATTTGAACTGCATGTTCAGCCAAGCCGTTTGACTTGGGGTGTTCAGAACTACTTGTACTATGAACAAAGTTTCACTCTTCCACAAATTTCTTGAATTGCTGACTTGTAAACTGTGCACCATTGACAGAAATAACTTTGTGCAGACTACCACAGACAGAAAAATGTGGCTTCAGCTTAGTAATGACAGTACTGGAAGTTAGGTTGGGAAGTAGGTCAGTCTCAAAACAATCTGAATAATAGCCTACTAACACCAACTAATGTTGACCATTCCCCTCAAATATATCTGTGGCTGCTGTCGCCCAAGGTAGTTCATCAGTCTGCCTTAACTGAAGTGGTTCTTTCTGTTGATGTGGCTTTGTACAATTACATACTGAAAAAGATGAAAATACTTTCTCAATATCTCTTGACAGAGAAAGCCAAAATACAAGACCTCTCACCTTTCTTTTGGTAGAATCAGTTCCAGGGTAGCCACGATGCAAGATCTTAATATATTGTTGTTGCAAGGATTTTGGAACAATCACCATAGGACCTTTCATGATGATACCATTGTCTGACAAAATCTCATCTCTGTATGGAAAATAAGGTTGCACTTCTACTAACAAACAAGACTGCTTTGAAGGCCATCCTTGACTAATAAAGAAGTTTAGTTTCTGTAGAACTGGATCTGAAGCTGTGTGAATTCTGAGCTCATCAAGACATGTGGAAGAAACATTTCTCACTTCCCTGACTTCAAAATCAAGTTGCTCATCATTATGCTGTTCTGTGTTTTTTCTGGGTGATCTGGGTAAAGTATCAACAAGATAAAGAAGTTTGCCTTTTGTGTAGACAAGATTAAAATTGTACGTCTGCAGTTTGAGCATCATGCCTTGCAGTTTAGCTGGAGCTGTATGCATAGCCCTTCTCAAAATAGTAACAAGAGGTTGGTGGTCAGTTTCGATCTGGATAGGTTGACCATGAATATAATCATGGAACTTTGAGTATGCAGAAACAATTGATAAGAGCTCTTTTTCAATCTGGGTACACTGCATCTTGGTCTGGGCAACAGTTCTCGATGAATAGGCTACTGGTCTACGCTCTTGAAGAATCGCTGCACATAGACCAAATTTAGAAGCATCACAGGAAAGAGTAACTGGTTTGTGAATATCATAGTAGCTGAGAGTTGGCAGGTTAGCAATTTTCTGTTTCAGGACATCAAATACTCTCTGACCAAATTACATCTTTGCGTGTCAGCTCCCTGAGCAGTGCTGAAAGTCGGCTTAAATCTGGAAGGAACTTGCCTAGATAGTTGACCATGCCAAGAAAATGGTGTAGGGCTTGGACACTGTCTGATGCAGGCATCTCGAGAATTGCTGTTTGCTTGGAAGGATTTGGTTGTAAACCTGAACTGGTAAACAAGTGACCAACATCAGTAACTTCTCATTGCCTGAACTTGCACATCTGAGGATTCACCTTAAGATCCACTTCACGTGCTCTTTCCAGAACTTTTTTGAGGTTTCTGCCATGTTTGACTTCACCACTACTTCCTACTAGAACATCATCTACTATAATAGCACAGGGATAGAAAGATAAAATGTGCCCATTGCATGCTGAAATACTTCACTGGCAGAATTTATCCCAAATGGCATTCTCAGAAATCTGTATCTTCCAAATGGTGTACTGAATGTGGTTAATAATGAAGATTTTCAGTCAAGCAAAATTTTCCAAAATGAACTCTTTGCATCTAAGACAGAAAAAAACATTGGCATTTGGCATGAGGCAGCAACCTCTTTGACTGAGTGCATTGGATGATGGGGTCTTTTTAATGCTTTGTTCAGATTTCTTGGATCAATACATATTCTGATATCATCTGAGCTTTTCTTATGAGCTACTACCATGGAGGATACCCATTCAGTAGGTTCTTCTACTGGACAAATTACTCCTAGCTGCACCATTTTGTTTAGTTCGGCTTTGACTCTATTCTGCATAGCTACTGGAACTTTCTGCACTGGTCTAATAACTGGGCTGACTTCTAGGTCTAATGTCATAGAGTACACAACTGGCAGTTTGCCTAGTTTATCTGCAAAAATATCAACATACTCAGAAAAAATGGTTTGGGTGAAATTTGAAATGTTATCAGTCAGGCTTGCATGGTGAACATATTTATTAAGTAAAAGCAGTCCCATTTTCAAACTGTCTCTGAGGCCTAATAATGACTGCATGTGTCTCTCTTGACTACGAAAAATTGCAAGTCATAGCTCTTTCCAGCAGTGCAACAAGCACTACTGAGCCTTCAGTTTGAATCTCTTCACCAACATAAGCAGCAATCTTTGCACACTTTGTCAAATCAAGTTGTTCTGTAGCTTTTACGCTAGCAAATGTTTCGCTGACATAACATTGCACTTTGAGCCAGTATCTTCTTTGAGTTCCACGGGACCCCCATTAATCCAAACAGTACAAAAGATCTCATTCTTTGCCCACAAATCTACTGCATTGACTGTTTTACCAAGCACAGACACACCATCAACATAAAAAGTAGGGTCGCAGCTCTCTAATTAATCAGCTTGCCTCTTGGAATGCCCTCTTTTAATAAAATAATGTGCCTTATTTGATGTACAAAACCTTTTCAAATGATTCCACTTATTGCAAAAATTACACTGCTGACCAAAAGCTAAGCACTTTTCTCTTTTGGGTTTGTGATTTCCACCACAATTATGACAGCTAACTATGAAGCTGGGAGGGGGCACATGTTCTGACTTTGCTGACTATTCTTATTTTGTAAACATACTTGTGTGCTTTTCTGTAAGCTTGTATATCTTGACAAATCTCAATGGCCTTATTCAATGTCAAATTACTGTCTCGAAGCAAAATCTTTCTCACTGTGTCATTGTTAATACTACACACTTTATCAACTCATCTCTCAAATCATCAAATCTGCATGTTTTAGCCTTGTTTCTCAAGTCAGTTATATATGCTGCAAAAGTTTCACCAGGCTTCTGATCCCTTGTGTAAAATAAGTACCTTTCAATTGTAATATTCGTTTGGGGGTTACACATTTCTCTAAATTTACATTTTAAGTACTTGAATCTTCCCTTGTTTCAGCTGGTACCACTATATGTTGGTTTTCCCCCTCCCCTGCAAACACAGCAGGTGTATACTCAAATGAACACTCTTTCAATGGCCTTTGAACTAGCTAAATTAAGCAGAGTAAATGCTTTTGTACGTGTGTCTTTGTCAGAAAAAGCAGCCTGTATGAAAATATTGTATTCCTGTTCAAGCACTCTCCAATTGTCTGCAATATTGCTATCAAACACAAGCTGTGTGGGTCTGCAAAAACCTTCTTCCATGCCCACAGCTTATAGTAAAACACAATCCAAAATTGGGCTTTGTAATTATGTATGAAGATTCACACACACCAGGTACTTGTAATAATATTCAAATGCACAATAAACTCTTTGAAAGACGGTACTTTGTGAAATATGCCCTGAAATAACTGTACATTGTAAAACATTCTTTGAAATAACTTTACTTTGCAAAATAACTGCACTGCAATACTGCACACACTTGCAAACACTTTGCACATTTTGGATATTTTGAATAGCTTTAGTTAATATGAACAAAGTAGCACATATTGAAAAATACGGTCATTTTCCTCTTTTTATATATCTTATGGGATTTAGATATTGTTTCAAATGTTTCTGTAGCTATTTTGAATACTTTTATCAATATGTCACAGTTTTGGACATTTTGTTTAATAAGAAATTTGTTTTGAGCATTTTGAGTGCTTTGTTTTATATTTATAGCATAATAAATCATTTATGCAAGTTTTAGTACCTGGAAATTGTTTCTGACTTGTTTTGTGAGTTGTTTGAGCAGTAGGGATGATCCAGTGCTGCATATTCCTCCAGCGATGACCCAGTGCTGCATATTCCTCCAACTTTAACTGATTGCCTCAGGGCTGTAACACTGGATCCCATTCTGACACCATGTTGTTCTTTGTGACAACTCACCACTGGACCAATAATCAAGGAGCCTCAATCCTCACCACTGGCGACAGTGGAGGATGTACACTGAGAGGATGACAGGTATACACACAGTATTTCCAGATGCAGCTCTCTGCATCAAGTGCAGTTTCCCTTAACAGTACATAGAGGCCACAGTCAGTCCAGTATGATGCTGGTTTCTCCCTCTTTCTCCAGATCCCCAATAAGACTCCCCACTGGCACAGCTATGGAGTTGAGATCTCAGCTGAGTGGTCAAGCTGAGACCTCCAGCACTCTCTCTGTCCAACCCGTGCTTCATGTCCCTGCCCAAGTAGTTGACACACACACACACTCACTCTGTCAGGTTTGATTTACACACACACACACACACACACACACACACACACACACACACACACACACACACATACATACCTGGGAAAGGTTGGCACAGGTTTACTAGCTATGCCACCCTTTTCACAGACTATACGGTAGTTATCAGTGCCACCAGCCAACTCCTTATCAGCTACTTTAACCCCCTTAACAAAGGGTGTCCAATCTTACTGTGTAATATTAATATTAATACAAATGGTAGTTTGACCAAGAACAAGGCTATTAGGAGTGGCCCACACAGTGTCACCAAATAAATATATATGAGTACTCTCAAAATTTAAATATGTCTAGAGAGATCAGACACAATGAAAAGTTTAAATATATTTAATAATAAATAATAAAGGAACAAGAAAATACTCAGTATATATTCACAGTGATGTCAGAGGTCAAACATCAGAGGAAATATGTAAAACAACATTGCAGGACAGTCTCAAATAAATAAAGAAAAAAGTATCTAAACTAAGCTTTGCTATATTCCTGACTATATCTAAGAGAAGAGAATTGTACTATTACCTAGAAACTTACTTCATCAGAGCAAGGCAGATGTGTGGTGAATGTTTCTTGTCACCAGGTCCAGGACAGCATACAGAATACTCTGTCTCTCTCAATGAGTACTTAAATTAATATCTCAAACATTTCTGCTGGGATAGCTTGCAGAATGACACCATTTCTTGTCATCTGACTCTATCCCAGGTGAACCCCCCCACTACTGGATGCTGACAGTATTCAGCATCAACCTGTGAAAATGCATATACCTCAGATCTTTGGCAGATGGTGAAAGTCATAAAACAATTACATTCCTTCACATTTCAAGGCTAGTAATTATTTTACCCTAGAGACAATGCAGAAAGCTCCCTAGTTTTAGACATTGTGGCTCCTTGCTGCATTGAAAACTGAAAGATACCATCTTTTATTGCATAGCCATAAAGTAATTTAATTACAGCTATTTTCCTGAAGTTAACCTCCTGTATTCTGATTTCCACTGTTACAATATATACATTTAAACAGTTACAATAGTGCATGTACATTTCTGTTCTTTTCCAGTAGGGCACACTGTGGTTACATTTTAAGCAAAATCACTTTACAAAATACCTTTTTTCAACACACGTCTGTACAAACCAGTTTGATATGCACGTGGCATATGGTTCTAATACAGTTGTAACACAGTCATCTTACACAAATCATTTCAATATTCACCAATGATATATAATTATTTACAAGATTCCAGCTAGATGGGCTGGCAGTATCTCCCTTTGTCACATTCTTCTTATGTGCATTAAGAAGACATTGAAGCTTGGGTGCTCATTTAAGTAGTTTATTATATACAAATACATCAGGATGGATGGCAGGAACATTAAACTTAAACAAATTAACTAACTGAATGACTACATACTTGATTCTCACACTCTGGATGCTCACTCAAAATGGCAGTGTTGCTTGCACGTGCTCAGTACTTACATGAATGTGTTGACTCACTGGAAAGCTTTTTAAAGGTATATCAGACACACTGATCTACAATCTTGACCATTAGAAATTTGAACTTGTGAAATTTAGAAGTAGACCAATATATACATATATATATATATATATATATATATATATATATATATATATATATATATATATGTATATAAATATAGATACATACATAAATAGATAGATATAGATAGATAGATAACAGTCTATTTCTAAATTTCAAGATAATAAGTTTCAAAACTTCAAATTTCTTATGGTCAAGACCACAAAATCAAAGTTTTGAAATTTGAACCATTTAAATGAAGATCGCTGCACAGAGCGGAATTGTATATTTTCCATTTTCCTTGCTGCAGTGCAATCTCAGAGTTACTATATTTAATTAGTAGGGGGTGTGGGTGTGTAGGGGGGCTTGCCCCTGCAAAAATGCAAAAAATATATATTCTTTTTTTATTTAAATTTTGAAGTTTTGAAAACTTCAATTTTATGATCTTGACCATAAGAAATTCAAAGTTTTGAAACTTCAAAATTTAGAAGTAGACCCACATATATATATATATATATATATATATATATATATATATATATATATATATATATGTTATATGGGTATAATATATGTATGTGTGCGCGCGCACACGCTGTGTGTGTGCGTGTGTGTGTGCACGTGTGTGTGTGCACGTGTGTGTGTGTGTGTGTGTGTGTGTGTGTGTGTGTGTGTGTGTGTGTGTGTGTGTGTGTGTGTGCGCATGTGTGTGTGTGTATATATATATATATATATATATATATATATATATATATATATATATTATCTATAGAGTCTGTTTGCTAAATAGTGTCTTGATGAACTTGAATTTGACAAAGCTCACTCACTGCAACTGATAGTGGAACTGTTTCATCTCAGTCAGGCATTTCCCAAGAATATGCTAGGCTTTATTTTAATGTTATTTATTTGTTTAATTGTGTGAGTAAATTGGTCTATCTCTGACCCTTTTTGCCAGGCATATGGTACAAGGGCAAGGGTAAATGTAACATATATATGGACTGTTTTATATAGCCAGCTCTCAAGTAAAAACCCTCAAAGACCCAAGGATTGCACTCATTTTATATTATATCTTTATCAAGAGGAAACCCACAAAGACAGCCAAAGAGCATTCATACTCTTTATGGACAGAGAGCAGTGCTCAGTAGTCAAACCCCCGACCCTGGAAGTACAAGTCCGGGAACTTAACCACTGAGCCACAGTGATCCCTGTTCAAGATCTGTTTAAATCACATGTGCTACTGTCTTATTTGATATGATTACACACCTATTACTTGTCAATTGGGTTACAATATACAACTGAGCCACTGGTCACCCAATTTGGAAATTAGTTCAAGTGGTTGAAAGGGTCTATTGTGAGATTTAGTATGACTTGACCACTGTCCTGCTTTACTGTCCTGGGAAACAGGGGCAATAGTGATGGCTATAGTTCTACCTTTTCAACCCATAATGGAATGTGAGTGACTTAGAAAGATACAGCCCTAACAGAAGAAGTATGGAGTGACCATACCAAGAGTGAGGCCTGCTGAAGTAGAAGCAAATGTCACTAGGCATTCTTGTGTACGAACATTGACCAGATACCCTCGCAACTGGTGGCTCCTACACCCCAGCTCTACAGACGTGGGCTAGCTCTGGTCCTTGCACTAGTTAACAGACTACATCCTAATAGGTTGGGTCACCTACCCAGTGAAGAGGCACACTTCATATCAGTTAGTAAGGACCAATGAAAAGGGCTTGCTGTAAAGGAGGTGTGACGTAGGGATCATGTGATACCTCAGGATCCATGCAGTTTAGGTAATGAATAGAGTGAACAGAAATTCTTTCTTATCTTCTTTTTATCAGAAAAGAATGTATCTTCAGATTACATCCACTGATCTCAGCATGTTTCTGTGGATTGTCAAAAACTTTACAGATAAAGTTGTGATCATATTTTGAACTACCAAAGCTAGTGGTCAGTATTTCCAGATGTAGTAAATATTAGTCTCTTACAAAACTCTCCACTATGAAGCTTTCACATTAAAAATAAAAATAAAACATTTAGTTGTTATATTTGGGCTCCATGGCTGTGGGCAGAGCAAATCATCAGCTTCTGTGCTGAATACAATCTGAGTAAGTGACTAACAAACATGTTAAACTGCATTCCACAATGTGCTGAAACTAGTTGTCATACGTTCAGGCTGCCATACAAAATGTCCTTGGTGAAAACAATCAAACAATATGGTATATTGTGTGGTAGTAACACAGAGGTTGAGTGCAAGCTGCTTCCAAGTTACAATTCTGAAGTCCTAGGTTTGTTTCCATCACTTTTTAGCTATATATCAGGCAACTGTGAGCAAGTCACTTAACTAGGGCAAGGATCTTCAATCCCCCCTGAAAAAAGGTGATTGTCCTTAGCAGATATTATGTAGATAGCTAATGAATAATAAATGAAAAGCAAAAGCATGTATTATTAGATTTGTATGCATATGTTTCTAAATGTTTTAATATGACTCACCACCAACATTTTAGAGTTTAGGTCTGGCTCAAATCTAGCACTTTGAATATTCTGCCAGAGACCCATCTAGTATAGAAATGCTTCTAATGACCACGCATGATGATATATTTTATTCCATACATCCATAATGAATCTGTCTGGTTTACGTATTCCTATGTAACAAGCAACACAAATGTTATATCCGCAGAATTCTCTGTTGTCAGTATTGAACCTTACGCTTTCTAAATAAAAGACTGCTGCCACCGTAGCTGCTCACTTTGTCTAGTCTGTTCCGACTTATCACTCTCCAGCAGAATTTTTATTTATTTTCTTAATGAATAGTAAACCTCCAGGCTTACCATGAGTGACCTTTTTATAGGAAATGTATTAAGTACAATTGATTCCAGCAGCTTTAATGCTTTTTTTCTGCGTTTGTACTGTTTTGAAATGTTTTTATCTCAATGATTTGCCAGCCAATGATGTATGAAGACAACCATTTGTGAGTGGGGATCTTACCCAGTTAACAAAAGAAAGAGAGGAATGAATGAATAAATATTAAGTATGCAGTTTAAATATCAGTAGGAGAATGTTAACAAAAAGTTGTCTAGGGGGTTACCTTAAACCTACCAGACCTTATTGATATTATATTTATATTTATTTGTAATACATCTGCTGTAATACATCAAGACAGGGTCTACATGGTGCTTACATGGAGAGAAAGCCATAGCTTAACGTTGTCCATCTAAACACTGGAAATGTACATTCAGCACACTGATCACATTTCTTATGTTTTATACTTAAAATCACAACAGGTACAGTTTTTTAAATGCACATTATCTTACAGACATCAGTATCACGCAGGTGCATCTCATGTAGGCAGCCTTCTTTAGTAACAACTGGTGTATAAAATTTCATCAACAGACATGGAGACGGACTGACTTTTTTTCCTGTTCTAAGCTTGTTATAGCCAAGCAGTAATGCAGTGTACTGTTCTTCTTTATAGTATCGCAATTACTGCAGTTTTATGACCATGTATCAGGCTTGCAATTAAGGGAAAATATATAATTAAATAGAAATATTGCAATGGGTAAACACACCTGTATACCCCCTGTGGAAGGCTGTACTGAACCCCCCACTAGTTTCATATTCCATTTCTGAGGTCACATAACATTCGTAACACAGAAAGGCATTATTTTACTTGGAAAATCAACAGTTTAATTTTCCCTAAAGCTGAGTCACTTTGCAGCTGTCATCTTTCAGAAATAGGGCTGTGCATGCTGGGTTGCAAGCGGGCATGCCCCTTGCAAAATAACACTGTACCTCCAGACAGTCAACATTTTGTATTAGGTCTTGAATGTTGTTTCAGACATTCAGTATTTTGCTAGTAGTTACAAGTTCAGTAATATTTTGATGATTTGAACTGAATTACCCGCACTTGTGGACAAAGTCTGTAATGATATGTTATAAATTCATTATGACACATTGTAGATGCAGGCCAGCATAACTAGTAAAATGTACAGGCACTCAGGTGGACATAGTATGCACACAAATATAAGTACACTCAGCATTTAATATATCTATATCTATAGCTCAATCTATTTATCTCTAACAGTTCTATAGTAATTGCATGTTCATATAGATCTTTCCAGAGATATAGGCTGAGCCGCATTAAGCTGCATGATGAAATATTCCTTTTTTATTCCTTTTCTCCACTGCTTCCAGCTGACCATCGGCCTTCACATCAATGGGAGCCATCATACAGGCCATACAGGAACTCACCAGGGGTAGCTAGTCTCTAATTCTGAGCTATTGTGACTGACATCCGCAAAACCTGAAGGGTATTTTATTCCTTACCCTAGCATGTGCATTCACCTCCAAACACCACCACCTAGGAGGGATACCATCACCAGACTGGAATGCTAAGCTCACACCCCCCCCTAGTTCTGCACAGGAACAATTTGATCAACCTGAATTAGTGTTTCTTCCCACCAGAATGGGCAAACAGGCATAAGCTTCCCTGGGTTGATCTTGGGTCATTCGGTTCCTAGTCAAGGTTTCATCCCTTTGTGCCACACTGCTAGGCTGATGATGACTGATTCTGACCGAGAACAGCTTCAGAACTAGCTGATACACAGCTTTCAGGTTAGATCTAAATTGCATTTTTCATTTGAATGATTCTGAGAACATGACCTTTCATTTCTGAAAGCATATCTCCACTAGTGTTCAGGGATAAAGACATTGTGCATTGAGCAGATTTAGTTATTTGGAACAATTTAATATTAACCTGACCATTATCTGTGTGTGCTAATTTAATCCTGAGTAAAAAGCCCATGTTCAAGGTACTTGTGATGAATGAGAATGCTTGTTCTCTCTCACACTTTCATTCTCTCAGAGGCTTTCTTGCTCGAGGTATGCATATTAACTTACTCCAGCTAAGGCCTCTACAAAATATCACTCCCTAACAAATTATTTTGTTTGAGATGACTCCGAATGACTTATTTAGTTGCCCTTCAAGATAATATTATCCATGCTTTCCATCCTTGTATTATATAATACCTTTTGTTAGAGAAAGGACCTATTCCTGAATAAATAAATAAATAAAATTAAAAAAAACCCTCCTGTACAAGGTCTTTCTGCCATTCAGTGAGACCCAGGGGAACATAAGAAGTATTTGACACTCCGTTATCTGATCACTGTTAATGAAACCCTGCCTCTGTAGTATATCTGGATAAATAATTTAATGTGCTGAATTCTGTTCCTTTTCTGACTAGATTCTTTTCTGATAATCAAGACGTTTACCATTACTGAAAGTGTCTGCTGGATGGCATAATGATGGAGCAGCGTTTACCATTACTGAAAGTGTCTGCTGGGTGGCATAATGATGGAGCAGTGTTTACCATTACTGAAAGTGTCTGCTGGATGGCATAATGATGGAGCAGCATTTACCATTACTGAAAGAGTCTGCTGGATGGCAAAACAATGGAGCAGCATTTGCCATTACTGAAAGTGTCTGCTGGATGTCATAATGATGGAGCAGCGTTTACCATTACTGAAAGTGTCTGCTGGGTGGCATAAAGATGGAGCAGTGTTTACTATTACTGAAAGTGTCTGCTGGGAGGCATAACGATGGAGCAGCGTTTACCATTACTGAAAGTGTCTGCTGGATGGCATAACGATGGAGCAGCATTTACCATTTCGGAAAGTGTTTGCTGGATGGCATAACGATGGAGCAGCGTTTACCATTACTGAAAGTGCCTGCTGGGTGGCATAACGATAGAGCAGCATTTACCATTACTGAAAGTGTCTTCTGGATTGCATAACGATGGAGCAGCATTTACCATTACTGAAAGTGTCTGCTGGATGGCATAACGATGGAGCAGTGTTTACCATTACTGAAAGTGTCTGCTGGACGGCATAACGATGGAGCAGCATTTACCATTACTGAAAGTGTCTGCTGGGTGGCATAACGATGCAGCAGCATTTACCATTACTGAAAGTGTCTGCTGGACGGCATAATGATGCAGCAGCATTTACCATTACTGAAAGTGTCTGCTGGGTGGCATAACGATGGAGCAGCATTTACCATTACTGAAAGTGTCTGCTGGATGGCATAATGATGGAGCAGCATTTACCATTACTGCAAGTGTCTGCTGGGTGGGATAACGATGGAGCAGCATTTACCATTACTGAAAGTGTCTGCTGGGTGGCATAATGATGGAGCAGCGTTTACCATTAATGAAAGTGTCTGCTGGATGGCATAACAATGGAGCAGCGTTTACCATTACTGAAAGTGTCTGCTTGATGGCATAACGATGGAGCAGCATTTACCATTACTGAAAGTGGCTGCTGGGTGGCATAACAATGGAGCAGCATTTACCATTACTGAAAGTGTCTGCTGGGTGGCATAACGATGGAGCAGCGTTTACCATTACTGAAAGTGTCTGCTGGGTGGCATAATGATGGAGCAGCGTTTACCATTACTGAAAGTGTTTGCTGGATGGCATAACAATGGAGAAGCATTTACCATTACTGAAAGTGTCTGCTGGAGGGCATAATGATGGAGCAGCATTTACCATTACTGAAAGTGTCTGCTGGATGGCATAATGATGGAGCAGTGTTTACCATTACTGAAAGTGTCTGCTGGATGGCATAACGATGAAGCAGCATTTACCATTACGGAAAGTGTCTGCTGGGTGGCATAATGATGGAGCAGCATTTACCATTACTGAAAGTGTCTTCTGGGTGACATAATGATGGAGCAGCGTTTACCATTACTGAAAGTGTCTGCAGGGTGGCATAACGATGGAGCAGCATTTATCATTACTGAAAGTGTCTGCTGGGTGGCAAAATGATGGAGCAGTGTTTACTATTACTGAAAGTGTCTGCTGGGTGGCATAATGATGGAGCAGCATTTACCATTACTGAAAGTGTCTGCTGGGTGGCATAACGGAGCAGCGTTTACCATTACTGAAAGTGTCTGCTGGATGGCATAATGATGGAGCAGGGTTTACCATTACTGAAAGTGTCTGCTGGGTGGCATAACGATGGAGCAGCATTTACCATTACTGAAAGTGTCTGCTGGGTGACATAACAATGGAGCAGCATTTACCATTACTGAAAGTGTCTGGTGGATGGCATAATGATGTAGCAGCATTTACCATTACTGAAAGTGTCTGCTGGGTGGCATAATGATCCAGCAGCATTTAACATTACTGAAAGTGTCTCTGAATGGCATAACAATGGAGCAGCATTTACCATTACTGAAAGTGTCTGCTGGATGGCATAACGATGGAGCAGCATTTACCATTACTGAAAGTGTCTTCTGGGTGACATAATGATGGAGCAGTGTTTAGCATTACTGAACATTTCTGCTGGGTGGCATAACAATGGAGCAGCGTTTACCATTACTGAAAGTGTCTGCTGGGTGGCATAATGATGGAGCAGCATTTACCATTACTGAAAGTGTCTGAGGATGGCATAACGATGGAGCAGCATTTACCATTACTGAAAGTGTCTGCTGGGTGGCATAATGATCCAGCAGCATTTAACATTACTGAAAGTGTCTCTGAATGGCATAACAATGGAGCAGCATTTACCATTACTGAAAGTGTCTGCTGGATGGCATAACGATGGAGCAGCATTTACCATTACTGAAAGTGTCTTCTGGGTGACATAATGATGGAGCAGTGTTTAGCATTACTGAACATTTCTGCTGGGTGGCATAACAATGGAGCAGCGTTTACCATTACTGAAAGTGTCTGCTGGGTGGCATAATGATGGAGCAGCATTTACCATTACTGAAAGTGTCTGAGGATGGCATAACGATGGAGCAGCATTTACCATTACTGAAAGTGTCTGCTGGGTGGCATAATGATGGAGAAGCATTTACCATTACTGAAAGTATCTGCTGGGTGGCATATCGATGGAGCTTCATTTACCATTACTGAAAGTGTCTGCTGGATGGCATAACAATGGAGCAGCATTTACCATTAATGAAAGTGTCTGCTGGGTGGCATAACGATGGAGCAGCATTTACCATTACTGAAAGTGTCTGCTGGGTGGCATAAGAATGGAGCAGCGTTTACCATTACTGAAAGTGTCTGCTGGGTGGCATAATGATGGAGCAGCATTTACCATTTTTGAAAGTGTCTGCTGGGTGGCATAATGATGGAGCAGCGTTTATCGTTACTGAAAGTATCTGCTGGGTGGCATAAGGATGGAGCAGCATTTACCATTACCGAAAGTGTCTGCTGGGTGGCATAACGATGGAGCAGCGTTTACCATTACTGAAAGTGTCTGCTGGATGGCATAACAATGGAACAGCATTTACCATTACTGAAAGTGTCTGCTGGGTGGCATAGCGATGGAGCAGCGTTTACCATTACTGAAAGTGTCTGCTGGATGGCATAATGATGGAGCAGCATTTACCATTACTGAAAGTGCCTGCTGGGTGGCATAAAGATGGAGCAGCATTTACCATTACTGAAAGTGTCTGCTGGGTGGCATAAAGATGGAGCAGAATTTACCATTACTTAAAGTGTCTGCTGGGTGGCATAATGATGGAGCAGCGTTTACCATTACTGAAAGTGTCTGCTGGGTGGCATAACGATGGAGCAGTATTTACCATTACTGAAAGTGTTTGCTGGGTGGCATAATGATGGAGCAGCATTTACCATTACTGAAAGTGCCTGCTGGGTGATATAACGATGGAGCAGCTTTTACCATTACTGAAAGTGTTTGCTGGGTGGCATAACTATGGAGCAGCATTTGCCATTACTGAAAGTGTCTGCTGGATGGCATAACGATGGAGCAGTGTTTACCATTACTGAAAGTTTCTGCTGGGTTGCATAATGATGGAGCAGCATTTACGATTACTGAAAGTGTCTGCTGAATGACATAACGATGGAGCAGCATTTATCATTACTGAAAGTGTCTGCCGGATGGCATAATGATGGAGCAGCATTTACCATTACTGAAAGTGTTTGGTGGATGGCATAATGATGGAGCAGCGTTTACCATTACTGAAAGTGTCTGCTGGGTGGCATAATGATGGAACAGCATTTACCATTACTGAAAGTGTCTGCTGGGTGGCATAATGATGGAGCAGCATTTACCATTCCTGAAAATGTCTGCTGGGTGGCATAATGATGGAGCAGCATTTACCATTACTGAAAGTGTCTGCTGGGTGGCATAATGATGGAGCAGCATTTATCATTACTGAAAGTGTCTGCTGGGTGGCATAACGATGGAGCAGTGTTTACCATTACTGAAAGTGTCTGCTGGGTGGCATAATGATGGAGCAGTGTTTACCATTACTGAAAGGAACGGTTAGGTGGGTGACTGACTCTTTCACCCTTTCTGATTGACATGTCTTTGTGATGGTTTAGCATACAGTCTGAAGAATGGCTGTACCTCAGGTGCTGTGTTACAACTCAAAAATATCTCATTACAATTAATCATCTGACTGTGAGGCTGCCATTTTCTGTGCATTGGGAATTTATTCCTCACAATCAGAGTATATGCTCAAGAAATATGGTACACTTAGCCCGAAACATATTCCTCAAAACTGTTCAGTTAGACTTAGCTGACTAAAAGGAGCTTTTGATAATTTTCATCCTACATGTTAGAGGAGACACCTACTATTCCTATCAGTGCTATATCTAACTTCAAGGTCAACAAACCTTAGGTTAAGATTTAATTCTCAAACCACAAAACTTCATTTTTTGTTGGCTTGGTCTGATCTTTTAATTCAGTTTTTGATGAAATGACTAACTACCACACTTAAAATGACGGTTGCACAGTTTATTTATAGGGGCTGTCTGCTTTAGCTGCACCATTCTGCACTAATGAAAGTACTGCAGGCACTGCCCATTAAAGGTAACTAGAGTGTAGAAAGCGCATTAACAGTGCTTCACACACAATGTCAGTCCATGTGCATAATATACTAGTAACGGTGACTAACCCCTGTAAATACTTTGATTCTTATTAAGCTGGTTTAAGAAGTGTAAATAAAGAGCTATCACGATGCACCTTCAGCCAAATCAAGACAAGAGACACAATAATAAATAAATAAATAAATAAAAAACAATAAGTGAAACAGACACTACACAACACACTTCAACACACTTCAATGAATTTTAATGAAATAAACCACAGACTGAGCACTTTTGTTTTACAAATGTAAAGACCATCAGAGTAGTACTCTGCCATTAAAAAAAACATTTAAATACAAACAATTAATCCAATCACATTAAAAATAGAGGAATAAATTATGATGTCACCCAACTGCCAAGGTCAATGTCTTAAAGAACCAGCCCTGAAACTTATAGTTGTTTTAAATAGACTAGATAATGAAATACAGCTAAATCAATCGCATACAATATTTAACACTAAAACTTCTGTTAAAATTATGGTAAAAAAAATCACACCAAAGCTGCTTTCATCTTTAAACACTAGAAAGAGAAATTGCTTCATTAATGCTTGGAGCAGCAGCTGCATTAAGGAGGTGGCATCTTTTGGAGAACTTTAACCTTTTGGAATTTGATACGAATATTATTTTTATTACAGTTGATGTGGTAGACTTGTTTTCTGTAACCCCCCGTGACAGGCATTAAATGGTTTCATGAGTTTCTATCTGATCATTCTACAGTCAGAAGGACTTTGGAAAAGATATCAAAGAGTAGATCATTTGTTATTAAGTCTACTGCATTAGAGTTATATTGATTTAGCGACTTTTGAATTTCTCACAGTAGAAGAAGCTAAACTCAGTACTCTGTTTGGTATCTCAAAAATACATAAGGATTTGGCTGTCTCTTCTTTCAGACCTATTGTGTTGGCCAAACAAAGTAAAACTGATATGCTATCCTTTTATTTAGATGGTTTATTAAATCCTCTCATGTGGAAGACAGAATTCTTCTTGAAGGATTCTTAAGTGGTTTTAGGTCTCCTAAAGAACTATACTTTTTAGGAACAGAAACCTTTCTTGCCACTTTAGACATTGCATCTCTTTATACTTCCATTAATCAGGAAATGGGGGTAAAATTTGTTAAATTTTTTTTATGTCAATATACTGATTTTGGAGATGTTAAAATCAAGAAGCAGTTTTGACTAACAATTTCTTTCTTTTTAATGGTAGGTATACCAACAGAAAAGTGAGGTAGCCATGGGTGCTAAGATGGCCCCCACTTTTGCCAACTTATTTCTTAGCTGGTGGGAATTAACTGTCCTATCCAAGCTTGAACATTTCAAAAATTGTCTTCCTATATAGAAGATATTGTGACAACTTGTTATTCATATGAACAGGCCCAAGGGATGGCTTTGATGTTTTCCTTCAACAAATCAATAATAAAGGTGAGGGGCTAGTTTTTAAGCTTAGTGGATTAGGCACTATTGTCCATTTGTTAGATTTATGAATTTTGATGGATAGACAGAACAAACAATTTTCTAGAATTATCTATTGTAAAGAGACATTTTCCAACAATTACTTACATTACGATAGCATGGACCCCAGGTTTATGAAAAACAACCTTATTTGGGAACAGATTATTCATCTTAGTAGGTTAATTAGTTCTGATAATACTTTTTATAAAGAGGTAAACTGTCTAATGGGCATGTTTTCTAACAGAGGATACCTTTCGAAAGACTAAAACTGATTAAAGAAGAAGTCATCAAGGGAAGGGGAAAATAGGTTTTCCCCCATTTTACTTCACAGTTTCACTCCAAGAGATATCATCAGTAGCTCTGATAATTGCAATATAAATTCTGCTTTCCCTTTGCCTATTTCTGTTGATTTGCTATTAGGAATATCTTGAAGGACAACTGGAAATTTATATTAGGTAATAGTGACATGGTTCAAGTGATAGGAGACCGCCCTCAGTTTATTTATAAAAAAAAGTGTTGAATATTAAAACTCTACTTCAGTTTGGTGACACTGTGAAAATTACAAGGGTTAGGGGTCCTGTTGGTACTTATCCATGCCATGATTATAAGCAATGGAGATTTAATAATGCTACACAGAGCATTTATTTTAAACATCTACAGAAAACCATTATCAGTAAACAGAGATTTAATTGTAAAAGTACAAGGGTCATTTATTTAGCTACTTGCTCAGAATGTGATTGCTATTATGCAGGCCAAACCATTAGATGTCTTTTTAATGGAATTTATAAACATTGTGCAGCAATAAAAAGCATGATTTTACTAATGCTTTGGCTAAGCATGCCAGTGAATGTAACAATTTTCATTAGTTCTCATTTTTTGTGTTGGACAGTGTGGGCTTTACAAGTTTCATTGATGTTTTAACAGTGTCTTAAAAATAAAACAACTTAAGTGGTAGATTGCTCTAAGAGCAGACCAGCCATCTAGATTAAATGGGATAACAAATATTAAGTGTATCTTAAAATACAAAGTTATTTAAAATAGTTTTAGTTTGTTTCTTTAAAGTTTTTATTTGTTTCTTTGAACATAATTAATATTTAATTGTTGCTTGATTTTTATTGGACCATCAATTATTATTTGTTGCATATTATGCTTATTCTAACTTACTCTGCCATCCTGTTCTGAAGAAATTCATCCACTAAAACAAATGAAAGCACTTAATATATTGGTTTGAAAGGCTTATTTCCCAGTCTTTTGACATTTATTTTTTTATTTAGTTGTTGGCTGTACCTTCAGCCATTGGTTTAAAGTTTCATGTTACATATCTCCATTTTGACAGCTGCCACCCTTTCCACCAAAAGAAGTCAGTAGTAAAAGGACAAATGGTGTGGCTTTCCCATTTAATTTCTGATGAGAGTACTTTTGACAAAGAAATACATCAATTAATTACAATGTTCATTGAATATGGATACCCCAAATATTTATTTAGAAGCATTTGAGATAAGGTGGTACACCTGCATCATGGCAGATTTTCACCTATTTTAAGGATTAAATCAAGCATTTTAAAGAATATGGGGGATAGAGATGTAGAAAGAATAAGTGAGGTATGTTTGATTCATCCACTCCCATTTTTTCTGTACCATTCAGCTAAGATGTTTTTGGTTATATTTACATAGTGAGGCTGAATTGGGACATTGTTTTTTTTTCTGAAGAAGTAAAAACATTTCTGGGAACTGCCCCATTAATAATATATTCTAAAGGAAAGAACGTTAAGACTCTGTTAGAATTATCCACTACTGCTTTGAAATCAATGGTGGTTAATGGTTCCTTACATAAATGTGGCAACTGTAAAATGTGCAGATATATAAATGAGGGTTCATATGTTGTAGCTGAGAATTTTTATAGAACTATCCTATGTCCAGGAGATGTAACTGCAACAAGATCCACATTGTATACTTTGCTACCTGTAGCTCTTCTGATACTTTTTATATTGGGAAACCGATCAGAAACACATGTGTGATATAAAGAAAAGGAAGACCGCCAATGCCTTATACAGGCACACATTGGATTGCCCTAAATACAAAAAATTCTTGTTTTTTTGAGAGACAGGATAAGTGTGACAAACTTCAGTGGGGGTTTAGACACACAACTTAAGTTTAAGTAACTAACTTGGCAATTCATGCATAATACAGCTGCTGCACCAGGCATTAATGAAGCAGTTTCTCTTTCTAGCATTTTAAAGATGAAAGCTGCTTTGGTGTGATTTTTGACCATAATTTTAACACAAGTTTTAGTGTTAAATATTGTATGTGATTGATTTAGCTGTATTTCATTATTTAGTCTATGAAAACAACTATAAGTTTCAGGATTTGTTCTTTAAGAAATTACACTTGGCAGTTGAGTGACATCATAATATATTCCTCTATTTTTAAAGTGATTGGATGAATTGTTTGTATTTCAATTTTTTTTAATGGCAGACTGTTACTCTGATGAAGTCTTTACATTTGTAAGACAAAAGCACCCAGTCTGTGGTTTATTTCATTAAAATCCATCAAAGTCTGTTGAAGTTTGTCTTGAAGTGTTTGTTCCACTTTTTGTTTTTATTTATTTATTATTACTTAGTTTACTGAAGTTTATTTTTTCGGTTACAAGAGCAGCAATAACCTGGTGTCTCTGTTTGAAACAGGTTGAGGTAGATACTCAATAACATACCTGTTTGGTAGCTTCAGATAATAACAGATTGAATGCCAGATTAGCATCACACCAGTTTGAACTGAGATGGGGAAGTTCATTGAGTAACTGGGCAAGTGTAGTTTGTTACCTGCCCTTTTCACCAGCCAGACACAAATTTGTCTTTCAGTGGTTGAAATGGCATATATTAGAGGCTATATCCTCAAGTTATACTATATTTGTAGCTTGATGATGGATTTTATCCAAACTGTTCTTCTATGTTTTAATAAAGTGTTACATATTGCATTCAGTGAATTTTCTTATTGCTGGATGTTTCTACATTATAGATTGTAGCAGATTTGGGAATATTTTTAATTCAAGGCTGCATAAAATGACTGCCACTGTCAGGAGCTACTAATGAAGTTAAGATGCTAACTAATTTGTAATCAAAGGATAATTTGAGTTTCACAGCATAGTGTTAAAAATAGTTGCCATTGGTTGGACTAGAACCTGATAACTGTAATTTAACATATGTTAGACTTGCATATATTGCTCATAGCTGCATTATACTGTACTATTATTTGTATTGTCTAGACTGCATCTTGTGTGTACTATGGCTTGAGATTTTAAGTATATTCTTCAACTCTACTCGCATTTTCAGTTATTCTGTCAGGGATAATCAGCATTTCTGGCATGCTTGTTATATCTGTTTCTATTCTTTCTTTAACTCCTCTAATGAACCTGTTCAATAACTCCAACACCCTTTTCCCACTTTACTGATCAATTCTGTGTGAGGTGAGCGCGATGTTTCGCTAGTCTAGGTCAGACTCCTGTGAACAATTCATGGTTGCCTGGGGCATCTAGTTAGCCCATAAGGTCCTCTAGGACAAGGGTTTGGCAGCAGGGAGTGGGCCTGCATTCAGGTTTATTGCAGTGGCTTACAATCTCTCTTGAAGCTTCTGCTCTCCCTTTGACAAATCTTGCTGTGGGAACTATGCCACTACATGCTGACATCGAGCCGAAGCAGAATGTTCTGGGCAGGCATAACATCTACTGCAGGTGTGCTGGGCAGACATAACACCTACTGCAGGTGTGCTGGGCAGACATAACACCTACTGCAGGTGTGCTGGCCAGACATAACACCTACTGCAGGTGTGCTGGGTAGACATAACACCTACTGCAGGCGTGGTGGGCAGACATAATACCTACTGCAGGTGTGCTGGGCAGACATAACACCTACTGCAGGTGTGCTGGGCAGACATAACACCTACTGCAAATGTGCTGGCCAGACATAACACCTACTGCAGGTGTGGTGGGCAGACATAACACCTACTGCAGGTGTGCTGGGCAGACATAACACCTAGTAAGGGTGTGCTGGGCACAGACAACACCTAGTGTGGGTATGTTGGGCACACACAACACCTGATGCTGGAGTGCTGGGCAGGCACAACACCTACTGTGTGTGTGCTGGGCAGGCACAGCACCTAGTACAGGTATGCTGGGCACACACCACACCTAGTGTGGGTGTGCTGGGCACACACAACACCTAATGCTGGTGTGCTGCGCAGACACAGCACCTACTGCTGCCTGTAGATGTCGCCTAGGTGATGAGGCAGAGCCACCAGCCATACCTTTCGAATGTACAGATTTTCATAGAATGTCCAGATTTTTGCTTCATATTTTTAGTCTGTTTCTCATAAAACTGTGGTTTTCTACCAAATCGTGGGTAAATCTTTGAGGGTTGGAGTTTAGAAAATAATGACA
>NC_056746.1:105659937-105699937 GCF_019279795.1 Protopterus annectens | reverse complement strand
GTACTAAAGCGTGAAATTTAAGTCCACAAACAGTCATAGTCGACCAACCCACCACCCGCAACACACTACCTACCCAAACACAATAAAAAAAACACATACATACACTAACTAAAACCCTATTTCTAACCCTAAATTAAAGCACCAAAACCCTACTGCTAACCCTATACTAACCCCACATACACAACTATCTATGCACTATCCTTAACCCCTTCTTAACCCTAAGGTCCGTAACTACCACACACTTCCCCTACAGAGCTATACCCAAACAAACTAAATATTCCACACACATACACTTAAACCCTACACTAAACCTTACATACATTACCTACACAAAACCTTACATACACTACCTACCTATGCACTTACATTAACCCCTCCCTAACTCTAAGGTCCGTAACTGTCGCACACTTACTTTACAGAGCTATAAGACGGGCCAACTATACGAATTCGATATTTCCACTTTCGCGGTTTCATTCATTCGACATATTCGTGGTTCGCTCCTTACGTGTCGCGCTATTCGGATTCAGGTTTTTCGTGTTTTGAACGTGTAAAGTAGACCCAAGGAAACTAATTAGGTGCTGTTCGATCTTTATTCTAGCTTTGCAGGATTAAAGAGATTTGTGTGAAGCAACTTTAATTACTTTAAAAATCATTATATGACCATTTATTATACAGATATCTGAAGTGTACATGGAAATTTTTTTAACTGCTGAGTGGGGGAAAAAGGAGCTGTCTGTGGATATAAGTAGCTGATACTTATTGACCCAGTCTCTTTCAATAAACAAATCACACCAAAAGACATCTGATGAACTTTACTAAACTTCCATAAACATAAACTTTATTGACCAATATAATTTATTAATCATAGCATAAACATCCATATAACTGTTAACTAGGGAGCATGAGCACGCTCACCCTGACTGAATACTCAACATCCTTACCTCCACTTTCTTATTTTACTTATCAAGCAGTGTCCCATTGCTCACTTTCATTTCACACTTATTGAATTAAAAATCCAACCAAATAAGCAGCATTCTTACCTCTGCTCGCGTATTTTACTTATCAAGCATCATCAAACTGCTCACTCTCCATTCCCAGCTCTTTGAAATGAACATCCAGCACCAGATGGGAAACAGAAGAGGGACAAGCCTGCCCCTCTTCTCTGCCTACCCAAACTTATAAAATAACCACAATCCCCAATGTTCCAAAAAACAGGGAGGGAGGGCACTGGGTAGCAAGTTCACACCAAAATGTGATTGCTTACCCAGTTACACTTGCATAAACCCATTAAGCCCCTCCCTACCCTTACCTTATTTACTCCAAGTCTTTCTACATTCCCATTTAACCTTTTCATCCCCCCAATTAACTTTCTTCCCCTACCATCTTAATTCACATTACTTTTTCTATCTGTCCCCCACCTGAAGATGTCCTTGGACAAATTGGTTTGTTACCAAACTTCATGTGTTTGCTCAATTTCTTTCTGTGGATGATTGGGCTTTGCAAGACTAGTGCACATTTGTGTGAAGTAAGATATAATGCTTTACTATTGTAACCATTACTTATTTATGTAAGGTGTACACAATAAAGTCATAATTACTGTGTACATAAGTCATCAATGGATACAAATGAATTATCCCTGCTGTTGTTAAATCAAGGTTAGACAATGGGAAAACTGTACATCAGTATCCTGATTGGAGCACGAGTGTTCTCCAGCAGGGTATGAATGTACAAGTAATGCCCGCTGAGAAGAATGAGTCCACCGCTTCACATCAGCATATCAAGCCGCCATGGAGCTCGGACTGAGAAAACGGAACTACCGCCATTATTTTATGCTCACTAAGCAGCTCTTTTGTTGTTTAGTGAGTGTAAAATATAAAAATTAAGACAACTAAAAAAAAAGGTAGATGTGTGAGTGAGTGTGTGTGTGTGTGTGTGTGTGTGTGTGTGTGTGTGTGTGTGTGTGTGTGTGTGTGTGTGTGTGTGTGTGTGTTTATGACTGTTTGAGTGTACGTGTGCATGTTACTGAAAGTAAGAGCAAGTGAGCTATTTTACACTTGCTAAGCAGCGCTTTTGCTGTTTAGCGAGTGTAAAATAAAAAAAGAAAAAATTAAAATAAAGCATGTTTGTGAGAGTGTATGCATGTATGAGAGTAAGAGAAAACAGAAAAGTGCATGTTTATGTTTCTGTCTGCATGTGTGCATGAATGCATGCATGAAAGCAGACAGACACTGTGTGCGCGCGTGTGTGTGTGTGTGTGTGTGTGTGTGTGTGTGTGTGTGTGTGTGTGTGTGTGTGTGTGTGTGTTCAGAGAGTGAGAGATGAAGTGAGAGTGATGTGTGACTGAGTGCATGTATGTAAGCAGAGGAAACTGTGTGTGATGGACAGATTGGAGAGAGTGAGAGAGAGATCAATCTTGTAAGAATGTGAGTATGAAAGAAGAGATTGTGTGTGTGTGTGTGTGTGTGTGTGTGTGTGTGTGTGTGTGTGTGTGTGTGTGTGTGTGTGTGTGTGAAAGCAGAAGAGACTGTGTATGGGAGAGAGAATGGGCTGTATGTAAAATTGTTATGTTTCACTTGCTTATTATTTTTTATATATGTCTGATGTAAAATGCTTCCTCCAACACCATTAACATAGACTACAGCAAGTATGAAACATTAGGCGGAGGAAGTATTTTACATCAAAAATATATTAAAAAAATAAAATAGTACTTAAAAATACATAAGCAGGTAAAACGCAACAATTTTACAGAGAGCCCTTTGTCTAAGTTCACCCCTGGGTGGGCATTAATTACACATTAACACACACCCTGTCAGGCATTATTGCTTGCTTAAACAGTAATCACAGAGCTGAAGTGACAGCAGTATTAAGTAATGTATTTACTAAAATCAGGGTAGAAATAGTATTGCTGTGGTTTATGTTTGTGCGTGTGTGTGTGTGTGTGTGTGTGTGTGTGTGTGTGTGTGTGTGTGTGTGTGTGTGTGTGGTGGGGGGGTTGCACTGTAATTAAGTGTAACATGTTGGCTGTAATTTCTCTCACTTGCCATCACAAGCCCCGGCATTGTACAAGGTAAGTGCCTATCTGTCTTGGTCTGATAGGAGCAGAATGTCTGTGAAAGCCACTGAGTATTAGTACAGCGGTGCAGTGTTCTGGTACAGCGGTGCAGTATTCTGGTACAGTGGCGCTGATACAGCTGTGCAGTGTTCTGGTACAGTGGAGCAGTGTTCTGGTACAGCGCTGCTGGTACAGCGGTGCAGTGTTCTGGTACAGCGGTGCAGTGTTATGGTACAATGGTACACTGTTCTGGCACAGCAGTGCAGTGTTCTGGTACAGCGGTGCAGTGTTCTGGTACAGTAGTGCTGGTACAGTGGTGAGTGTTCTGGTACAGTGGTGCAGTGTTCTGGTACAGCGGTGCTGCTACAGTGGTGCAGTGTTCTGGTACAGTGGTGCAGTGTTCTGGTACAGTGGTGCTGGTACAGTGGTGCAGTGTTCTGGTACAGCGGTGCAGTGTTCTGGTGCAGTGTTATGGTACAGCGGTACACTGTTTTGGTACAAAGGTGCAGTGTTCTGGTACAGCAGTGCTGGTACAGCGGTGCAGTGTTCTGGTACAGTTGTGCTGGTACAGCGGTGCAGTGTTCTGGTACAGCGGTGCAGTGTTCTGGTAAAGCGGTTCTGGTACAGAGGTGCAGTGTTCTGGTACAGCAGTGCAGTGTTCTGGTACAGCGGTGCTGGTACAGCGGTGCATTGTTCTGGTACAGCGATGCAGTGTTCTGGTACAGCAGTGCAGTGTTCTGGTACAGCAGTGCTGGTACAGCGGTGCAGTGTTCTGGTACAGTGGTGCAGTGTTCTGGCTGAGTTATTGGCTGTGGCTTCTTCTGTGTGGAGTCTGCATGGCTTTCCATTATCTGGATGGGTTTATCATGTGCTCTAGTTTCTCCAAAACACCAAAGGATTTGTCTGTTGGTAAGCGTGCAGAGAGAGATTGTGTGTGTGTGTGTGTGTGTGTGTGTGTGTGTGTGTGTGTGTGTGTGTGTGTGTGTGTGTGTGTGTGTGTGTGTGTGTTTGTTTTCATTTTGTTATAGACCTGTCTTGGCAGAGCCAATGTCAGTATGTGTGTAGTTGAGTGAAAAATCAGTATAGCTTGTGCGACAGATTTGGGGTAGTGTCAGTATATAAATATGTAAAAAATAATATTACTGATTTTTGTTTCTCGATGTGGACAGTATTACTGGGACATAACATAACTCTCTTCTGGGTAGCAGTAAAAATAAAGACATTACCTTTCAGAAATAAGATACACAATGGGGGACTTGGTGACCTCAACACCCCAAGCTATTTAAGTGTATTTTGGCACATGCTTAGTAGTTGGCTTTGCCCTGAACCTCATCTACTCTAAAAGCAGCTATGCTCAGAGTTAGGCACAGAAGATTGATGTAGTTTTGTGTGTGTGCGTGTGTGCGTGTGTGCGTGTGTGCGTGTGTGCATGTGTGTGTGTGTGTGTGTGTGCGTGTGTGCGTGTGTGCGTGTGTTGGGGTGTGGGAACAGTTTAGTCCTTACTACTTTTTAATTTACTTTCAGTCAAACCCGAGAAGGTGTGCACAGAATGTCATAACTTGTGAGAGGAGTATGGACAGTGTGGCTGTTATTTCCTTAATTTTTCAAGACAGACTTCATTATACATGTCAAGCCCTAATGAAGTGTTCAGGATCAGCATGTTAGACTAGATTATGATGATTGTTTGATTTTTACTTTCCTTATAAACACGGGTTTCCTATATGGGTGGTTCTGTATGTATGCATGTATTTATTTATTTGTTTGTTTATTTGTGTAAGGAGACAAGCTGTTATAGCCATCTGACTGCAGTAGGTTGATATGTCCCTTTGTTTGATTTGTTCTTTAAACTTTGTATTAATCTGACATCAAAACTGCACACAGAAGATGGCCATCTTTTGGGGGCAGTGTGAGGTGGTTTGCTGCCTATATGTTGGGAAGAACTTACTTGAGATATATGACTGTGGCCATCTTTGCCTTCATCCATATCTAATACCAGTGGGAAACACAGAAAGTGACTTTCTTATTGAGGGAGTAGGAGGGCATTATTCCGAGATATGACTAGTGCATCCTTACAAGCATTTGTTTTCTCAAGTTTATTGTGAGCTACTATTTTGTCAGATACAGGTTAAAAAATTAAAATAAGACAGAATTTTTCTCTTAGTCATGATTTTTGTTTAGAGTATGTTGTTTGTCTTTTCGGCTTTTCCCGGTTAGGGGTCGCCACAGCGGAACTCCGGTCTGCTAATGATTGGCAGTAGATTTTTATGGTGCCGAGTTGCCAGTCCGACGCCCAACCTTCAGCGAAGGCACGCCCATTCACGCATGTCTTTCGAAGGCCACTCAACCACAGGGAGGACATGCAGACTCCTCACAGAAGACACTCCAGCCAAGAATTGAACAGGAGAACCTCTTGCTGTGAGGCAACAACGTTACCGCTGTACCACCATGGTTTGGAAAAAAGCTTTATAATGCACCTTGGAACATCAAAAAAAAAAACCTGCATTTCTGAGGAAGTCCCATTATTATTGACAAAAGCACTTGATTATCAATGTTTAGAAGTGTATATATAAATATATATATATATATATATATATATATATATATATATATATATATATATATATATATATATATTTTTATTGGCATTTGTTTACCAGGAAAGTCCACTGGGCTGAGAAGAACCCAGTTTAAGTGGAGGCTTGGGAGAAAACACTGGCAAAAAGTACACAAAATCATACTCAGAGGCTCTAAATAAAAACCTGCAAAAGCATCAGAGACCTCCAAAGCAGACACCCAAAAAACCTGCACCGCCCATCACAAACCAGACAACACATAAAACACAAAATCAGTGTGCCACAATCACAGCCCTTAAGAAGAAATAACATACCTAACACACTAGTAATAGGTGACTCTATAGTCAGGCACACTGACGTCCAACTCACTAGGATGGACAAGGAGAAGGTTACTGTTAGCTGCCTGTCGGGAGCCAGAATCCGCCACATAACACAAGCACTCAGGTCACTCCAGAACAAGTACAAATATGACTCTGTCATTGTTCATGTTGGTGTGAATGACCTGAGACGTACCTCCCTGGACTACATGAAAAGAGACATGGAAGAGCTCTCTGATCATGTAGCCCAGGCGGTTATGACCCTGACCCTGAGTAGCATCCTGCCCTCACCAAGAATTATACCGCAGTATAAAGAAAAAATGATCAATTTCAACAATTGGCTAAGCTTCTGGTGTCATTCAAAGGGGATCCAGTGTCTGTCAGCCTGGGACGACATGCTCGACAAACCTTGTTGCTTCTCAAGAGACGGCTTGCACCTGTCACCCCTAGGCTTTCGAATACTGGTCAAGGCTCTTGCTGCCCACATAGTGCCTTTTTTAGGCAAGGCTCAAAAGTCAAACCCACCTCTGTAAACAGCACAAATAAAAAAATAAGGGTTATGCTACTCAACGCCAGGAGTTTAAATCTCAAAATGCATGTGCTCAAAGCACTCCTCAGTATGGAGGACGTCGACATCTGTGCAGTAACTGAAACCTGGTTCAAGGCTCCACAGAGCACCCCAGCACTACCGGGCTACAACTCATGCCACACATTTCGGCCACAGAACATGGACCAAAACACAAAAGGAGGGGGTGTATCCATATTCATCAAGGATACCTACAACTCCAGGTTAGTGGCGCAGCATGATACCTCTGAGATCATCCATGTGTAACTAACATCAGGCAAATCTGCAATGCAAATTGTGGCCTGCTACAGATCATCCTCCATGACCCATGACCACCACTCCACCTTTCTGGAGACACTGGAAGACATGAAGGTCCTACCGAACACCCTGATATTGGGTGATTTCAATTACCCTACCATTAACTGGGAAAACTACTCAAGTACAAACTCCCAGGTCCAGCGCTTCCTGGAATTTATCAACTCAAATGCCCTGGATCAGCTGCTAAACTCCCCTACCAGAGGTGAAAACATATTAGACCTGGTCATCACCAGCATGGGCGACAGGTGTTCCGCACCAGAGGTCAACCCATCACTGGTTAGATCAGACCATAAACTAATCACTCTGTATGTCCACACACACCACCACCCCCAACCAAGGAAACCACTGTGAAAAACTTTTCTATAGCAAACTTCACCTTACTTAAGACAGAAGTGGTAAGTTTCACAGCCCCCATGCTAAAGGATAACAGTGTCCTAGATGCAGGAACCTTTACAAATGCACTCTATGAGCACCTACAAGGATGCATAGATCATGCCATCCCTATCAAAACCAAGACTTACTCTCCTAAGAGAAGGAAACCAGTCAGGTGGACCCCTGCCATAAACAGGCTATACAATAGAAGGAGGAAACTAGTTCAGAAAAAAGCAAATCCCAAGAAGGAAAGACATCCCTGATCAGTATCAGTAAGAAACTAAGGTCCCTCATAAAAATCATCCAAGGCAAACTTCGAAAGAAAAATAGCCAAGGATTCGAAAGATAATCACAAAGCCTTCTTTAGCTATGTCAAGAATCTAAGTGGCAACTCGCAGATATGCTCTGAACTAGTGTAAAATAGCACAAAATATACTGATCCCACTGATATTGCCAACATCCTGGCAGATAGAGTCAGTGCAAACTTCACCCCCCTCTCACCCCCAAAAGGGCCCACAACAATACCAGAAAAGTGTAGTGTCCCAGAAATCACAGACGCACAGGTGAAAACAGCCCTTTCAAAAGCCAAAAGCACAGCGTCAATGGGGCCAGATGGTGTCCCAGGCTGCATCTTGCACAAACTACAGAACAAACTAACCCCCCCACCTAAACGCACTGTTCAACCTCAGCCTCTCCACAGGTTACATGCCCATAGAATGGCGCACAGCAATGGTTATTCCGCTCCACAAAGGAGGGGCCACAACTGACCCTGGTAACTATCACCCCATAAGCCTGACTAGCCTGGTCTGCAAGGCTATGGAGTGCATCATCATGGAACTCATTAACAAAGACATTGAAAACCTCCAAACACTTGACCCGACCCAGTTCGGCTTTGTTAAGGGGAGATCATGCCTACTAAACCTGGTTGACTTCTTAGAGACAGTCACCAAGGCCATAGAGGTGGGGAAGGTGGTTCACACAGCCTACCTTGACCTCGCCAAGGCTTTTGACACCATTCCCCACTCAGGAATTATAGAAAAACTCACCAGCCGGAACATAAACCCCTACATCACGAGATGGGTTGCCAACTGGCTTACAGACAGAACTCACATGGTAAGAACAGCGGGCTCCAGGTCTGACTCTAAACCAGTCACAAGTGGTGTCCCACAAGGCTTGGTCCTGGGACCCCTACTGTTCGGCATATACGTCTCAGAAGTACAGGCAAATGCAGGAGGACTATGGCTAACCAAGTTCGCCGATGACTGCAAACTGGGAGCCATAATTGACTCTCCGGCTGACACGGACATTCTCCAAAAGGGCCTTACTGAGACGGACACCTGGTGTCAAAGTCATGGTCTCTCAAGCTAAATGCCAAAAATTGCACAGTCATCCCGTTTGGGAAAAACAATACACCCATGAATTACCACATAGGTGGCAGCCCCCTTAATACAGAAGAGGTAATAAGAGATCTGGGGACCCAGGTAGATAGTGTTCTCTCCTTTGACAGTCATATTGCCAAAGTAGTTAGGAAATCCTTCTATGTCGCCCATCTAATTACTAAAGGGTTCACATCTAGAAATAAAGAGGTTATAGTGCCCCTCTACTCGTCACTCATCAGACCCATCATAGAGTACAATGCCCCATTTGGGATGTACCTCACAAGACACTTCCAACAGCTGGAAAGACCACAAAAGTACCTCACCAAGAAGATTACTGGCCTCAAACATATGTCTTATGCAGCCCGACTGGAAAAAACTCCAGCTGTACTCAATGGCATATTACTTACTCAGAGGTGATCTCTGCTTAACTTACAAAGCCATGTCCAACTCAGAATTGATGGACATGCTCCACCTAAAGAAATCCAAGTCACTGCCAGCCACTCGCTCTAGTGAGCTAAACCTCACCACAACAATAAATAGAACATGCTGGAGGGACAGATTCCTGTCACAGAGACTCCCCATGCTTTGGAACAAAATTCCTAACTACATTAGGCAGAGCCCCTCACTAACACTCTTCAAGAGAAATCTTGACGAGTGGATGGGTAACAGAAAACACACCCCTGGGATCACTTCATTGGCTCTTCTTGACAGAGGCTCAGTTAATTAATCAATGGGGCGGCGAAAGCTGACACACTCTTGCTAGGCTTATAAATGCCCTTGGGCAGATAGCCTAGTACCTACCTATGAACCTATGAACCTATAAAAGCTCTACAAAATCAGTTAGTATAATAGTGCATAAAATGTGGAACAGTTTGTATTAAAAAGAAGCTTAGTCATAAGAAGCAGTATTAACACAATAAAATACTTTTAAACCATAGGTGGTATAGAGAAACAATATAAAACACAGGCAGTTCAGAGCAATAGATGAAAAGTACATATTATGGTCTGTGCAGTATTAGGTATAATTACAGGTATATTACAAGAAAGGCTAGTGAGATTTTGAGATTGATACTATGAGCATAAAAATCGAGTAGTATTAGGTAGAATTAGAATACATTTCTAATGGTACATATATATATATATATATATATATATATATATATATATATATATATATATTAGAAGTAGGGACAGCTTAGTAGGAGGAGGAGGAGTGAAGAGTATGAAAAGGGATGTGATTTTTGTAAAAGGAGTCACGTTTTAGGAAGATGGAGGTTAGAGCATCTACAGTGCCAGAGAGTGGCGAGATGTTGCTTCAGAGATATTTTGAAGGAGGAGATGTTACTGGTACTCTTAATAGCTAATGAGAGTGCATTACATAGTTTGTCAATTGAGAAGGAGTAGGGCATTTGACCTGCTGGGAGTTTTGGTTTGTTAACTTGCAGGAGAATTGGTTTTCAGATCTGAGTGATCTATTTGGTGGTAGTGAGTTAGGATGGAAACTAGGGCTGGGCATTCTGAAGGATTGTAAATAATTTTATATAATATGGTTAATTGTAGGTATGTTAGGTGATGTGGGATTTCAAGCCAACTGAGTGATTGTAAGGATGAGCAGTGATGGGATGAGTATTTGGCATTGGTTGCAAACCTGGCAACTTTATTGTAACAGGACACTAGTTTATTTTTTAGGGATGACTGGATATTGTAAGGAGTCAGTTGCCATATACAAGTAAAGGCAGGAGAAAGGTTAGGGCAAGGGTTTGTTTAGCAGTTAAGAAAATGTTTTATGTCTATAGAGGGAGCCTAATTTTTGGTGTGTTTGTTTGATTGAAGTATGGACATGGAGGTCAAAAGTAAGGTTTGCATCAAATATGACTCCCAGTAATTTTGTATGGGTAACTACCTCTATGGTAGTCTTGTTTTGGGAGAATATGATAAAATTTGTCTTATTTATGGAAGAATTTTCTTTGGGGTAAATAACAGCAGTCTAGGTTTTTGGGGTGCAGAGAAAGGTGGTTATATGTCATCCAGGTTTTGGTAGAAGTAAAATCATTTTGGGTAGTATGCAGAAGTTCGGTAATAGAGTTAGCAGAGCAGATAATGGTAGAGTCATCTGCATACTGTACTACTGTACCATTAATAAGATTAGAGTGGAAGTCGATGAAAATACTAAAGAGGAGAGGGTCTAAGATGGAACTTTGGGGGGTACGTGTGGATGTTTCAAGGAAAGGAGAGAAAGAGGTGTGCCATTTAGTAGATTGTTGCCTATTATTTAGGTAGTTGGTAAACCAATCTAGGGTTGAGGGGGAGATGCCTAAGTTAGAGAGCTTGGTAAGTAGCAGAGGGTGGGGGCTACTATCAAAGGCTTTAGGGAGGTCAAAAAAGAGGGAAGATACAATTTTGCTAGTATCACAAACTCGATTGACTGTATCCATGAATGACAAGTGTGGTAGTTGTGCTGTGGCCTGGCCTGAAGTCATGCTGAGTGGGGGAAAGAACTTGATTTTGAAGTAGATAGCTAAGAAGTTGATTATAGGTTCATAGGTTCATAGGTGTGTACTAGGCTAATGACCCTGGGGGCTTTACAAGCTTAGACATAGGATTACCTTGGCATAGTACCACCCAACCTTAGTTCCCAGTGCCTCTGTTGGATAGAGCCAATGGAATGATCCCTGGGGTGAATTTTCTGTTTGCTATCCACTCATCAAGATTTCTCTTGAAGAGGGTCAGTGAGGTGCTCGGCTTGACATGTATGGGAAGTCTATTCCATAGCATGGGCAGTCTCTGGGTTATGAACCTGTCCCTCCAGCATGTTCTGTTAATTGTGGTAATGAGGTTGAGGTCTCTGGAGAGTGTGGTGCGGAGGGATTGGGATTTCTTTAGATGTAGCATTTCTAACAGAGCTGGGTCAGACATGGCTTTGTAAATCAAGCAGAGATCACCTTTAAGTAGGCAATATGAGACAGAGAATAGTTGGAGATTTTTGAGTCTGTCCATATAGGACAAGTGTTTAAGGCCTAGGATCCTCTTTGTGAGGTACTTTTGTGGCCTCTCCATTTGTTGCAGATGTCTAGTGAGGTACATGCCAAATGGGTCATTGTACTCAATGATTGGCCTAATGAAGGAAGAGTAGAGGGAGACAATGACCTCTTTCTTTCTGGATGCAAAACCCTTAGTAATGAGATGTGCCACATAGAAGGACTTTCTGACCACAGTGGCAATGTGGTGCTCAAAAGAGAGGTTGCTGTCAACCTGTGTTCCCAGATCTCTTATAACGCCTTCCATGTTCAGTGGACTACTTTCAATGTGGTAATTCATGGGCCCCAGGTTTTTCCCAAAGGGGATGATGACACATTTTTTGGCATTGAGCTTAAAGCCATGGTTCTGACACCAGTTGTTGGTTTCAGTGAGGCCATTCTGTGGGATGTCAGCATCACTTGGGGAGTTAATAATAGCTCCCAACTTGCAATCATCTGCAAACTTTGTCAGCCAGAGTCCCTTTGTGTTGGCCTGGACTTCGGAGAAGTAGATACCAAACAGGAGAGGACCCAGGACTGAACCCTGTGGGACTCCACTTATGACTAGTCGGCAGTCTGACTTGAAGTCAGCTACTTTCACACTGTGGGTTCTATCTGTGAACCAGTTTGCAACCCACCTAGTGATATAGGGGTTGATGCCTAGCTTAGTGAGTTTTTCTATGATTCCTGAGTGGGGAATGGTATCAAAAGCCTTGGCCAGATCAAGGTAGGCTGTATGAACCACCTTGCCTTCATCCACAGTTCTGGTGACTGACTTAAAGATGTTGACAAAGTTGAGCAGGCATGATCTACCCTTCACAAAACCAAACTGTGTAGGATCCAGAGGAGATTCCCTATATCTTTGTTTATTAGGTCCATGATGATGTATTCCATAGCTTTGCAGATCAGGCTCGTCAGGCTAATGGGGCAATAGTTCCCAGGGTCTGTAGTCGCTCCTCCTTTGTGGATGACTGCAGCAGTATGTCATTCAGTAGGGACAAAGCCTGAGGTGAGGCTGTGATTGAACAGGACACACAGGTGAGGTGCTAGTTCACTCTGTAGTTCATGTAGAACACAGCCAGGGATGCTGTCAGGTCCCATAGAAGCTGTATTCATGGCAGTGGACAGTGCTGTTTTAACCTGTGCAGCAGTAATACTGGGTGCCTGGCAATCTACTGGTATTGTGATTGGTCCTTTGGGGGGGGGGGTAAAGTTAGCACTGAATCTGTTGGCCAGTATATTGGCAATATCTGTTGGTTCAGTATAGGAGGTACCATTGTGCAGTAGCTCAGAGCAAGTCTGGGTATTGCCATGGAGATTCTTTACATAATTATAGAAGGCCTTGTGCTTCTCTTTACTATATGCTGCAATTCTGTTTTCATAGGTAGCTTTAGAGGATTTGATGAGGGATCTCAACTTTTTGTTGAGGCTGATAAGGGAGTTTTTCCAGTCTTGGGACTTCACCTTATTCCACATCAGTTTCCTCTTTTGTTGTAGAGTTTGTTTATGGCAGGGAACCACCAGACTCGCTTCCTTTTTTTGGAGGAGAGCGTTTTGGTTCTATTGGGTATGGTGAGATCCATGCATTTGTGTACATGTTCGTACAGTGCATTGGTGTATGATTCGGTGGTCATGCAACTATTCTCCATTTGCAGGGGTGCCGTGAAGTAGCCACCTCTGTTTTTAGAAGCCCAAAGTTAGCTTTGGAGAAGTTTTTCATGGTGGTTACCTTGCACAGGGAGGGGGGATGTGGCTATCCAAGGTGATTAGTTTGTGGTCATATCTAACCAGGGAGGTGTTGACTATTGGTGTAGAGCAATGGTCACCCATGTTAGTAACGACCAGGTCAAGGATGTTGCTACTCTAGTGTGGATAAGAATGAGCTGGTCCAGGGCACTGGAATTAATGAATTCCAGGAGACATTGGGCAAGTGTATTGGTACATGAGTAGTTTACCCAGTTAATGGAGGGGTAGTTGAAGTCACCTAGTAAGGAAATGTTAGGTTGGACCCTAATATTCTCCAGGATGCTTAGGAACGTGGAGTGTGAGTCTTGGGACATGGTTGGGGACCTATAGCAGGCTACGACCTGAATTGCTGTCTTACCCAATATTAGCTGTACCTGAAGTATCTCTGATGCGTTATGTTAGGCTACCAGTCTGGAGGTCTGCGCATCCTTTATGAATATGAAAACACCACCGCCTTTGGAGCTTTGGTCCAAGTTCTGGGGCCAAAAGGTGTCAAATGATTTATAGCCTGGTAGTGCAAGGGTGCTTTCTGCTGCCTTGAACCAGGTCTCTGTTACTGCACAAATGTTGATGTTCTCCATTTTAAGGAGTGCTTCAAGTGAGTGCATTTTCAGATTTAGACTACTAGCATTGAGCAGAGGGTTGGGAGGATGGCCTAATGGTTAAGGTGTTTGCCTTGCAAACACAAGGTACAGGGTTTGAATCTCACAGGGGATAATTGGCTAGGCTTAAAATGACTCGCAAGGGCAGTTAGCCTAGTACTAACTAACCTATGACCCTCAGATTGCATTTGTTTGTAGCTGTTACGATGGTAATATGGTCTTTGGAATACTGCCTAAAAAAGACAGTATAGAGGTGGCAAGAGCCTTGGCCAGTATACGGAAGCCCAGGGGTGACAGATGCAGGCCATCTCTGGCAAAGCATCGAGGTCTGTCAGTCATGTCATCCCAGGCAGACAGATACTGGCTCCCCTTAGAATGACACTAGAAACTTAGCCAATTGTTGAAATCAATAATTTTCTGCTTGTACTGTGGTATCATTCTGGGTGATGGTAGGATGCTGCTCAGGGCTAGGGTCATACCCGCCTGGGCTACATAATCCGAGAGCTCCTCCGTGTCTCTTTTCATGTAGTCCAGGGAGGTTCATCTCTGATCATTCACACCCACATGTACAATGACAGAGTCATACTTGTACCTGTTCTTGAGGGACCTGAGTGCATGCGTTACGTGACAGATCCTGGCACCTGACAGGCAGCTGACTGTTACTTTCTCCTTATTCAGCCTACATCAGTGTGCCTCACTATCGAGTCACCTATGACTATTGTGTTGGGCATGCTGGTTTGCCTTAGGGGCTTTGGTTGAGTGGCACACTGTTTAGGAGAGTTATGTGTCTCGTGATTAGTGTTGTGTTGTGGTGGTTGAGTGTGTTTCTGCCTTGGAAGTCTCTGCTGTTTGGGTAGACTTTTATTAAGAACCTCCGCGAAGGTGGGTGTGTGGTTTGTGTTTTTATGTAAAGGCAGTGCTGGTGTGTGTTCTGGAGAGCTATGTGTTCCATGTAGTGTGGTGCAAGTGTTGACCTTCTCCTCTTGACCAGCTATTCTGGTCTTGGCTGGAGAGTGCATGGCTTCCAATTTGGATATATTAAGTGCATCTCTCGCAAGTATGAATGTTGGGAGGTAAGAGGACATGGTTGTCGGTGTACATGAGGCAGTTGCTACATTGCCTCAGGATGCCCAAGTTCACCAGGTTAATAGGAGAAAGGACATTTTACTAAGATTTTAGAAAGACAGACGAGAATAGCAATAGATCTAATGTTTTAAATATGATTGTTGTTGCCTCCTTTATGGAGGGTTAGAATGTAAGCTTTTTTCCAGATAGTAGGTACTCCTGGATAGATTTGTTGAGGAAAATGCTGACAGGATAGGGAATATCTTTTGCAGACATTTGAAGGTATTCTAGGGGTAAGTTGTCAGGAGCATTGGTGCCTGGTTTCAGTTTGATAAGCAGGTTTTTGATAGTAACTGTGGGTGTAGGAAAGAAGGAAAATATGGGTGGGGGGAGATGGTTGTATTTTGTGAAGAGCTTTGGTGGAAGAGAGTCAGTGCCACTATTGATTAGCGGAAGGGGTGCTCTGAGGCTTGATATTGCATTGATGAAGCGGGTTTGAAGAGCGAGGCTATATGACTTGTTGTTTTATCTGGATATGCACAGGGGTTGTTTTTGGTACCAGGGTTTAGCAGACATGAAATAGACTTCCAAAATTTTTTTGGTTTTGCTTATAATACTCTTGGAGGCCAAGATAGTGTGCTTTTCTGTCATTGTTGACTAGCTGTTTTGCTTGATTCCAAAGCTGTCTGAATTGTAGGAGGTCAGAGGGATTTTTGGTTCTATGCCATTTTCTCCAGGCTTTTTGCATATCTGTCATGATTTGTTTGGTAGATTTCGAGAGACATACAGCATGTTTTGTTTTCACTCTTTTGTGTCTTATTGAGGTGAAGTTATTTAGGATGTCCAAAAAAGTAGAATTGAAGGACTCTCTTCATCAAGGGGAAGGACTTTTAATAAGTTCCAGTTGATTTTTATCAATATTTCATTTAGAGTTGTAGGGTTGAAATTAACTAGGTTTCTTGTATATTTATATTAATGCTGACATGGTGTTGGGGTGTTTTTACATAGAATACAGGCTGGCAGGTGGTCACCAATGCAGTAGGAAAGTGTGCCTGCTGTTCAGCATACGTAAATATATATATATATATATATATATATATATATATATATATATATATATATATTATATATGTTTATACGCAAAAAACTTCTACAGCTACATGAAAAAACACCACCACCAGAACAATATATACCCACACACACACACACACACACACACACACACACACACACACACACACACACACACACACACACACTAGAGTTCAGCAGTTTCCTTTTCTTTATGAAAGGTTTAGTTCAGAAGATCTCTCTTTTTTGTGACAGATCTTTCAGGTGGCTGCATTGGAGAAGAATTAATCAATGGGTCTATGGAAATGTTGGATAATATAGCAATAACCCATGCCTGGGTGTGGGTATTGCTGGATTTACCCATGGTTGGTGTGGTTTGGTCATGAGGGTGAAGCCCGAGTGGCCAAATAAAGACAACCGTGGGTAAATCCAGCATTACCCACACCCAGAAGTGGGTTATTGCCATTATACAATGACATTATTTAAGAAAAAAAAAAAACTTACTTTTCTTAAATAATGGCATTGTATAATGCCTCCTTGCTGCCCTTCTGCAGCTGTCTGCTGTTCTGCGGCAGTTCTGATGTACTGTGCATGCGAATGCTTACGCAGTACATCAGAGCTGTGGGTGGAAGCAACGGAGAAAGCAAGATCTCCGTTGCTTTTTACAAACTGTCTCGCTATGTTAAAGGAGTTTAACATAGCGAGACAGCTTTAAAAATAGCAACAGAGAACCTCCTTTGCTTTTTTTAAAGCTGTCTCGCTATGTTAAACTCCTTTAACATAGCGAGACAGCAACGGAGATCCTGCATTCTCCGTTACTTTAAAAAAAAGACCTATACTAATGGAAAACGTCCGGGCGACCGAACCTTTTTCCATTAGTATAAGTCTGATTTACAACGTGCATACTGACCAATCAGCGTGCATGTTTTGGAATATTAATGGGGGGTCGTTGTATAATTGTTATTTACTTATTTTGGAAATGAGTCCCAGCATTGATCCCATAGGGGGCTGAGCACTAACTTGAGTCCCACAGATGGATGAGCCCTAACATGGGTCCCAAAGGGGGCTGAGCCCTAACATGGGTCCCACAGGGGGCATGTACATTAACACAGAATCCAACCATTTCCAAAATTCCATAGATGAAGCCAAGGCCCTGGTAGAGTGGGCCTTGATCTTGCCTGGAATATTTTGCTGTGGTGAGGTAACAATTTGGAAATAGTTGTTTTGACACAGATTGTCCCTTCTTCTTACATTCACAAGAAATAAACAATAGATACAATATATACAAAAATCTGAAAGATTTGGTTCTGTCAAGATAGTGCCAGCATTGTCTGTGGACATCTAAGCTATGCAGTATGCTTTCGTCCTCATTTTTAGGTTCAGGAAAGAAGACAGGGAGATGGGTAGTTTGGCTAAAAGTAAACATGGATACCACTTTAGTCATAAAAGAAGGATTAATTCTCAAAGCAACTCTGTCTTTATGGAAAATGAGATATGGCTGACTCACTATAAGAGCTTGCAACTCAGATACCCTTCTTGCAGAGGTCAGAGCAGTACGTAACATGCATCTGGTGTGTTTCAACCCCGGGCCTCCACTAAAAACTGGTTTGTTACATGTCAGACTCTCCTGGTAAACAAATGCTAAATAAATAAAAAATAAATAAATAAAACTGTTTTCCATGTTAAGAACCTCAAGTTAGTCAGGTAAGCTTGTTCAAATGGAGGAAATGTTAGTTTCTGTAACACAAAATTTAGATCCCAAGGAGGGGCCACAAGTTTTCTTGGAGGCCTTTCAAAAACATTTTGACATGAGAATGCATTGAAATCAATGCACAAATCAATCCTAGTTGATGATTAATATTCACCCTAACCCAGGATGAAATAGCTATCACTCAGGAGTAAACAGCATGATAAATCAAACCAACCAAATCCCATTGCCCCCATCCCCAACTAACCAACTAATCAACTAACTGTTGTCACTATTAATGCTAGAAGTATAAGAAACAAAATCACAAAACTCCATGTTTGGATTGCCCTTCAAAAACCCAATACCCTAGCTATAACTAAAACAGGATGGAAGCCAAACATTAGTATACAGAAATGTTACCACTTGACTATAATTTAATATAATAAGAAATAACCAAACCAAAAGCATAGGTGGTAGTGTTGGAATAATTGTACCCTAATTACTACAACGTAACCCCACATGGCACTCTCATACCTCATTTTAACAAAGTAGAACTTCTTATTGCTTTCCTGAAACTAAACAAACATAACAAATATATGATGTCAGTTGACAACATTAGCATATTAAAGTAAATTTTACACTGGACCTCAACTTCCATTGCCCATGAAACAATAATATTAGGAGATGTCAACATAAATTGGATTGACCATACATCAACAGCCCCCAAATCTAGTGTAAATCTATCTGACTTTAAATAATCCGACATACTTTAACAAAAACTCAAGTTCTCTATTGGACTGGATTTTAGCCTCAGACTTGCTGTATTTATTTCATCAGGTGATCTTCCAAATTCCCTCAGTGATCATCTCTCTATTTTCGCCATGTGTTTCATACACCCCCAAAGTCTTTAAAACCACTTGCAGCCTAACCGACTTTAATCACATGCATTCAATACCATGCTGTCCTCTATCAACTGGAATATACTAACAAATCCCCTTTGATGATGCCATTACAAGAGTTAGCTCAATTTTCCTTGAAATCCTAAACAAAATAGCACCCCCAGAAATAAGAAAATAAAAATAAATGACATAATCTGGTTAACCAAACCTATAAGAAAGCACATGCAGATTAAAGACAAAGCGTGGAAAAACTGGCTAAAATAAAATAAAATAAAATAAAACCTACAACACTACAACAATATTTACAATGAGACAAAAAAAATCTCTGACAAAACATACTATGATAACCTCCAGACTAATAACAAAATCAATCCTAAGAAAGTTTGGTCAGCTATTCAGTACAAAAATGTAATCTTAACCCATCTCCAAACAGGAAATGACTAGACACTGCCATATAGTTTAAGTCCTACATTATTAATAGTGTAGTATCTATCACTAAGGGTTTCAATCTTACCTATCCATATCTTACACAACATGCGCAAGCTTCATCTATGTTCACCCAATAAACGGTGCTTGCAGCTTCTATAAAACATTAATTAAGCAAACTAAAATCTCCTGTGTGCCTCCACTCATAACTTACCTAGTGAATGTCTTAAAACGACTGCATGTAGTATCGTCTATTTTTATAAATTGATCCATAAAGGAATCTTATGTCCCCAAAAATCTGGAAAAAGTCATATATCATTCCCCTCTACAAAGGCGTCAGACCTCACACATTTTAGACCAATAGCAATCCTATCCCCTCTTTTAAAGTTCACCCACAAACAATTTCTAAGTTACCTCCGTGAGGAGCAGCTCCTAACACCAACCCTACATGGATTTTGATCATCACTCAGTACTCATCATCATCATCAGCAGCAGCAGCAGCATCATCATCATCAGCAGCAGCATCATCATCATCATCAGCAGCAGCATCATCAGCATCAGCATCATCATCATCAGCATCATCAGCATCATCATCATCAGCAGCATCATCATCATCAGCAGCAGCAGCATCATCAGCATCAGCATCATCATCAGCATCATCAGCATCATCATCATCAGCAGCAGCATCATCATCATCATCAGCATCATCAGCATCATCAGCAGCAGCATTATCATCATCATCATCTTCATCATCAGCCCCCTTTTTTCCCATTTTTTCTACATGGAGTCGGGGTATCATGTTAACTGTTGCTAGCTCTCTCGATTCAGTGCCACACTCCTGCCTTCTTCAACACTCATGCCTGACTATCGCAGAATTTCTTTCACACAATCCATCCACCTCTTTGTTGGATGTCTTCGCTTCCTCTTACATTCTTCCTGTCTGTCCCAAATCTTCCTCACCAGATTGTCTTCTGCTTTTCTACACGTGTCCAAACCACCGTAATCTGTTCTCTTTGATCTTTTCTGCAATTGGAGCTACTTTGGCTTCTGCTCTTATGCCCTCATTTATTCATCTGTCCCACAGCGTGCATCCTACCACCCTTCTCAGACACCTCATTTCCATCACCTCTAGGTTCTTCAACTGCTCTGCCTTTACTGCCCAGGTTTCTGTACCATACAGTAGTACTGTTTGCACCACTGTCTTGTACACCTTACATTTCAGCTTTTTTGCATTCTCCTGTCATAGACTACACCTGACTCTCTATGCCAGCTGGCTGCAGCCCCTCTGATTCTAGCTTTGACCTCTTCATTCAGACTTCCCTTCTCCTCAACCACCCCTCTCAGATACTTGAAGCTGTTTACCTGTTCCACTATCTTCCCATCTATCTCTATTCTCAGCTTCTTCTGATTTCCTCAATTTGCTGCCATTACCATCATCTTATTTTTGCTTAGTTTCATCCCATGTGCCTTCAGTTTTGCATTCCATTATCCTATCCTTTGCTGAAGTTTTAGCTCAGAGTCTGCCTATAATGCCACATCATCTGCATACAGGAGCTTTGTTGATCTGTCCCCTCTGACCTGTTTGCTAACGTAGTCCATCACCAATATGAACAGCAGTGGGCTTAGAGTTGCATCCTGGTGTACACCCACTCTCACTGGGACCCCCACTGTGAAGCCAAACACTGTTCGTACGTGAGTAATTCGGTCCTTGTACATAGCCTGCAGTAATTCTACCAATGTTTCTGGGGCTTCAAACCACTGTAGTACTGCCCAGATCAGCTTTCTTGGGACCTTGTCATATGCTTTCTCCAAGTCTATGAATGCCCAGTTGGACTCTCTCCTCATCTGTAGCTTCTTCTCAAGTATCTGTCTCAATGCAAACATCGGGTCAATTGTGCTGCATCCTCATCTAAATCTGAACTGCTCATCTTCCATCTTACATTCTACTGCTCTGTGTATCCATTTATCAATCACCCTCTCCAGAACTTTCATGCAATGTGGTAGGAGTTTGATGCCTCTGTACTGCCCACAGTTGTGGATGTCCCCTTTGTTCTTGTACACTGGCACAAGTATGCTTATTCTCCAGTCATCTGGGATATGCCTTTCTCTCTACACTACTAGGTGTACCCTCAAGAGCCATTTATCTATATCTCACCCAACATCTTTATCATATCTGTGGTGACCTCATCTGAGCCTGCTGCTTTCCCTGACTTCATTTTCCTTAGTGCTGTTCTTACTTCTTCTAGGGTGGGCTCCTCTTCTTCTCTCATCGTAGGCTGTTTCTGGGGCAGTACAGCTTCTGTGGGGTTTTCTTCATTCAGAAGCTGCTGGAAATAGTCCTTCTGTCTGCCTTTACTTTCCTGTGGACTGGTGAGCCGGTTGTTGCTGACATCCCTTATGAAGGTGTCTGAATATTTTCTTTATCTTTCTGTCTTTGCTTTGCAACCTGATACAGTTTCTTTGTGCCGCTTACTGAGTCACTTTCCAGAAGTTGATAGAGTGCCTCCGATGCCCTATTCTTTGCTATTGCAACATCTTTCTTAGCTTCTTTGTTAGCCAACCAGTAGTCCTTCCTAGCCTGGTCAGTCACACACTACTAATACAGTTTTACTAACATTCACTGATATGGTGAATACAGACAGGGATAGTGTCAAAATCAGAGTCCACCCTATTCCTTGTCCTGTTAGAGGCCTTTGTCATAGTCTGCCATACTAAACTCTTGGCACAAATGTCCTCCTTAGGCTTAACACAATAAACCCTAAACTATTTCAAGAGCTATCTCAATGATAGACACCAATCAGTGAAATGGCAGTCTGCACACTCAGTGTACCTCTTTGTCAATACTGGTCTTCAACAAGGATCGATTCTTCAACCCTCCTCTTTAATTTTCTTACCATTTGTGCATCATACAGTACACTGACGACTCAACACTTACATGTTCCTCTAATAATTCATCTCATCTAACAAATTACTTTGGAATCCTTTACTGCTATCAAAAAATGGCTACATAACTCTCAATCCATCCTTAATCCCAAAAAAAGACCAAATTAATACCTTTCTTTTCTAAAGCTCAGTCCCATGGAAAAAAAAACAACTTTAAAATATATTACCTCAGTAACACTAATACTGAACTGACTTCTCACACTATGCTATTAGATATGACAATAGATGACATCCTTAAATTGAATTTTGATATATACAAAATGCTATTAAAAAACACATAAAAACTAGGTTTACCCTTTGGAGCCAAAAATGTCCTGAATCCTACCTCTAGAATCACCTTAGCAAATGCTTACCTACTACCTTCCCTTCTCTATGGTGCACCCATCCTCACAAACGTCCAGACCTCACTTATACAAAAACTCGAACAATATCACAATAAAGTTGTCAAATCTACTACCAATACTGACTAATGCACCCATCACTGTCCTGTACTAAAAGGTCGCAACTGGCTCGAACTACTCCATTATATAAAATATACACAGTTACTCACTGCATACAAAATTACTCACTACCCTAGTGTACATGCTCTGCCCTAAATGTAACCCTCCAAAAATATTCCTCCAAACACCCACTGCAATTAAATGATCAAACACAACTCACTGCACATAAACCCTTCCAATATGGAGGCTACTCTGCATATTCTTACTCTGTCGTTAAAGCCTGGAATTCTGTTCCTACAGACATCCAAACAGATACTTCCTTCCAGTCCTTCAAATTCTCTGTAAAAGCCTACTTAAACAATGAATGCCACCAAGAAAACCTTTTCCATTTGCTAATGTATGATTTTCTAGTCGCAGGCTCACTTGCCTCCATTACTATTTGTTGCATATCCTCAGTAAACAAGTGCCTAATGAGAATTAGCACACTATCATTAAGGAAGTCCTACTGAAAATGATTTGGATTGGGGTGCATCAGATATCCCTGTTCTTGTGTGAGTAGATCCAGTCTGTGAAGAAACTTGCGGTAAATGCCCCTGGCCATTTCAAAAAGAAGGGAAAAACACTGCTGCCTGGGCCAGAAGAAAGTCACCACAATGATCTCAGGGGGTTCCTTCTAAATATTCTAAAGTATCCTGGATATCAGTGGAAAGAGTGGAAAAGCATTCTTGTCCAAGGAAAATAAAAGGCATTTGTCTTCCAGGCCTTCATTCAAGGAATCCTAGAGCAGAATCTTGCCAGCTGATTGTTTAGAGAGGAGGCAAATTTGTCTTCTTGAGGAACTCCCCACAGCTGGATCAAATCTTGGAAACCCCCCCGAGCTAGTTTCCATTTGTGAGGGTCTGACCTTCTCCTGCTCAGCTTGTCTGCCACGCAGTTTTGCTCTGACACAATGTAGGATGTTTGTAGAATAAGATTTGTGCTGTGAAACTATATTCCAAACTAAGATGGCTAGTTTGCAAATGGGGTACGACCTGTTTTTTTCCTGCTTACTCATGTACCACATGACTATGGTATTGTCTGTAGCAACTTGCAGAGGTCCTGGGGACCAAAGCTGAGTCAGAAAGTCAAATGCCTTGATCAGAGTAAGCAGCTCTTTCATATTTATGTGCTTGTATCTGTCCTTGGTGTTCTACCCACCTTGAACATTTATCTCTATTAAAACTGCTCCCCAATCAAAGTCTGAGGCATCTGTGGTGACTGACTGCTTTGGAACAGAGAGAGAGAGAAGGGGAGACCTGGATATATGGATATTTATCATTTCCACTAAGTGATTTCTGTATTGACAAACCCCAGCACTGGGATTTGACAAAACAAAGGATGTTGTTCCTGGGACCAAAGACACTTCAGATACTATTGTATCTTTCTCATGTGGAATCTTGTCAGGAGTATCATGACAATCAGAGATGCCATGAGACCCAAAGTCCTGAGGTATTCCCTCCCAGTGACTGAAGTCTGAATTAAAAACATTAGAAATAAATCAAGATACAGATCTATTTTTTTTTTCAATCTCTTTGAACTGAGGTGTCTAGCTGACACTCTAGGAACACAATCCTGTGTGAAGGAGTCAAAAAAGACCTTCAAATGTTTTCTTGGTATCCAAACTTGTATAAGACATCTCTTATCCAAGTAAGAGATCCTGCCATTTTGAAAATGTCTCTGCAAAGATAAGCAAGTCATTTAAATATGGAAAAATTTGGATACCTTATAGCCTGCAATGAGCAATAACTGGAGCTAGATACTTTGTGAACGTGCTTCCTGCAGCGGTCAGCCCAAAGGGTAAGGAAGAGAACTGATAATGTGATCCAGACTCACTACACTTTAAGAAATGCCTGAAGTCTGGATGAATAGGGATGTGATCATAAGCACCATTTAAGTCTAGTGTTACCAGCCAACTTGAATAATGAAGAAGGAGTAACAGACTGTAAGATGACATAATTTTGAACTTGGGCACAATATAGCAAACAGGTTTAGGAAAGAAAGATCCAGAGCTGGTCTCCAAACATTTTCTTTCTTTGGCACTAAAACATCCTTGAATAAAAACCTTTCCCACCTGTGAAGGAGTAACTGGTTTTATCACTCCTTGGGACAGGATGTGATGAAGGACAGGTGGAAATAAAAGAGTCTGGTCTGGCGGAATTATCTTCCTGAAAAGAAGAATTTCCTCCCACTACCATTTCTAACCTTGAGGAATGATCTTCATAACCCATTTGTCTGAAACTATCGGTTGCCAAAGAGAAAAGTGGAGATTCAGAATTTCTGGAAGGGAAAGGAGGCTGCCGGGGGGGGGGGGCGGGATTCAGGTCTCTTGAATAATAATTCTGACTTGGACTATCCTTAGTTTTGGGGGTCCTGAATTCTTTTTGGAAACCCCCTTGCCATTTTTTCTTAAATGTCTGTTTACCTGCATTTTGTTGAGACTGTTTATTTTGTTTTTTGACATAACTGGATGAGGGGTTAGAGAGTCACCTAGAATCTGGAAAAGTAGGGCTGAAAACTCGTACAGATTCCCTGTATCACCTTATTTCTTTCATCACCTCTGCAGCAGAGGAACCAAAAACTAAATCTCTGCTCAAAGGAGAATTTTAATTCTCATTTTTTCACATCATCTGGGAGGTTCTAAGAACGCAGCCAGACAAACCTCCTCAAACAGCACCAATGGCCATAACTCTGGAAGAAGAATTAATTGAGTCATACACACACTGCAAGCAATCGGCAGTGCCTTTTATATTTGAAGAAACAAAATTATTTAAAGCAGATTATTCTCACAAGAAGAAAGTTCAGGCAAAGTATTCCTCACATTTAGTCAGAATAAACTTTAACATATGAGCCTGGCCATTCAAAATTCTGATAATTTGAAGTCTCCCCATCCTTATCGGAAAGAGTAGGACTAGAATTAACTAAATGTTTAGCAACTTAACTAAAGCTATATCTGCTGGGTCAGGTTTAACAAGAATGTATGAAAACTTAAAAGATTAATGAACTTTATACATCCTATTTGTCTTTTTGGGGACAGCTGACTGACTGTCAGGATAATTGCAGGTACTAGCACACACATCTTCCAAAGCTGAAAGAACTGAGGTGAGGTGAAGGTTCTGGAAATTCCTTCTGGAACAGCTCATAGTATTTTCTGAGGGACTGAGAAACCTCTGTGTGTTTTCCCACTGAAAACACTGGCACTTTGCAGAAATAGTCTCAGAGAAAGAGAAACCCCACACAAGGAGAATCAAAAACTGAGCTCTCCTCTGAGTCATAATCAAAAATCTGAGTAGAAAACTTTGTGCATTTCCTTTCATCTTCCTGTCCAGATGCAAAAATCTTAAATCTCTACAGGAAAAGAGGTATCCATCTTTCTTTTATCAGAACCTACTTTGTAAGAAGGATCAATAAATGCTGAGCCAGACCTAGTAAACTGCTCCTGTCTAAGGAAATTTGAGGAGTAGAACATACAGGTTTAGTTTTCTGTTCATTTCTGACAGGAAAAATTGGACCAACAGCACTATTAATGGAAGCAGTAGCTTCCTCAGGGGTTGGCACAACAGTCTAATGAAACATGGAAGTCTTCCCTGTTCTCTCTCTCAGAACCGACTAGAGTGGCTCCCCTTGTCCATCAAGGCGACCCCAACAGCCACAGAGGATGTGGCTAATCCCTTGTCCATAGTGAGTGTAAGCGCTACACCTGAGGTATCTGAGGTAAAAGATGAGTGTTCTGAGGACAGCTAAGGCCCTCAGCAGAGTCACCTATTTGTTGATTTACATTTGTTTATCTGGGTTAGTGCACCAATCTCAATGGACCATTTGCAGGCACAGCCCAGGTGAATAGGATCACATAAAGAATGAATCAAACATATTTACATATACAAAGATATGATAAAAACAAATGCACACACACACACACACACACACACACACACACACACACACACACACACACACACACACACACACACACACACACACACACACACACACATTTACATATGCAAGAATATGCTACAACATTTAGTTCAAGAAGCAGTTAACAATGTCATAACATGGTTGAAAACAATGGAATTATGCTTAGCAGAGTTTTATGGATAAGATGTAGCCATAATGACTGAGATGGCTTATGCTACAGAGGTAGCAGCATACCAATACATAGAGAGGTATGAAGACATTAGACGAGGCAAGTGAGAATAGTTACAAGAAAGGATACCATGCGGAGAAGACAGAGAAAAGGTGAGAGGGGCATGCAGAGCGAAGAACAGCAGAAAAGAGAAGTGAGGCAGATACAAAGAGAAGAGGGAGGTAGCATGAACCCGGGGCAGTAAGTAAAGGGGGTGACAAGATGAGGTAAGGAATGATAAAACACAGATAAAGGGGTGTGTAGAGGGAGATAGCATGAACCCGGGGCAGTAAGTAAAGGGGGTGACAAGATGAGGTAAGGAATGATAAAACACGGATAAAGGGGTGTGTGAGGGAGCTGCAGGACTTAGGTAATGTGGCCTGAGGAAATGCAGCTGCACTTTGCTTGGGCAAAGAGGTGTTGTCTGAAATCAAAGTACTCACATTAAGAGATGAATGGAGGGCCATCGTTTAAATGGTAGGACAGATAATTTACAGTCAGTGCAACAGAGTTTATTTTTATTTTTTGGAAATAGTAGGGTGGATTCAGATTGAAACATACCCCTTAGATTATAAGTGGGGTTTTGGTGAAACGTTTATGAGTGAGAGGGGGGTGATGTCTCAGGAGAAACGGCTTTGTAGATTAATGATCCTAGAAGGAGGTTGGCTCTCAAATGTACTGGGAGCCATTTAGCTTTGGTGATAGTTAGGCAGTGGTGTCCATTATTGGGGCGTAAGTAATGACCCAGCAGATTTTAGTGCAGATGGTTTGTAAGATCGTGGCATTTGTCTTTGAGGTTGCAGCTATGATGTGCAGTCCATATTTGAGTTGAGATAAGAGTGTTCCTTCGCCTATGGTAGCTTTGGTTGGCTTGGACAGAAGAGGGGATAGCTTGTTAACCCAGAACAGCACTGTGTTGATCTTTTTGCATGTATTTTGAATGTGTAGTTGAAAGTGAAGAGATTGGTCTAGCCGATTTCCTAGGTATTTGAAGGATGTGGCAGTTTCTATGGTGGTCTTGTTCACATATTTAACATAAAATAAGCTGCTTTGGCTATTTTTGGTTGGTTTCAAATAGCATTGCTTTTGTTTTTGAGGGATTGAGTATAATTTTCTGGCCTGTTAGCCACTGGTTGAGGGTTTGGAGGTAATCATGGAGCTGAGGTTGTATAACAGAGTGGGATTTGTTTGACTTCCAGATGACCATGTCAGCTGCAAAAAGAATTAGAGGTAATGAGGATGGTCAGATGGGAGTTTATTGATAAATATGAAAAAGAACAAAGGGGCTAAAGTGGAACCCTGGGGATTCCTTTCATAAGCGGAACTGTTTCAGAGGTGGTGGTGCCTCCTTTCACTTTGAATGATCTATTGGTGAGAAAGTCCACAAATCAAGGTGTTGCATTGTAACTAATGCCAATTTCAGTTAATTTGAAAAATAGTAAGTTATGGTCAATCATATCAAAGGCTTTTGTGGGGTCAATAAAGACAGCTCCTGTCAAGTTGCCTTTGTACATAATGGAGAGGATGTCATCTGCACTATATGAAGAGAGACATGACTGACTGAGCTCTCAGAGTACGTGTTCCAGGCAGGTATGATCCTAACTCTAAGCAGCATCCTACCTTCACCAAAAATGATACCACAATGTCAACAAAAAATAATTGACTTCAACAATTGGCTTAGTTTCTTGTGTCATTCCAAGGGAATCCAGTATCTCTATCTACCTGGGATAACAAGGTCAACGGGCCTTGATGCTTTGCCAGAGATGGCCTCCACCTGTCACCACTGGGTTTCTGGATCTTGGCCAAGGCTCTTGCCTCCCCCATTGTGCCATTTTTAGATAATGTCCCAAGGACAAACCTTCCAACATAAAAGATCTGTCAAAAAGCAAATTGAAGGTCATGCTGCTTAACGTTAGAAGCTTTAACCTGAAAATGGACTCACTGGAAGATGACAATGCCTGTGCAGTCACAGAAACTTGGTTCAGGGCTGTGGAGGGCATCCATGCCTTACCAGGCTATACATCATTCCACACATTCTGACCCCAAAATGAGGTCAGAAAGACTAAGGGTGGTGGAGTCTCTATCTTCATTAAGAACAGGCACAACTCCAGACTGGTTTGCCAGGATGATGCACTAGAACTACACCAGGTGCAACTGACAGTTGTCAAGACATCCATCCAAGTTATAGCCAGATATAGACCCCCGTCCATGACTCAGGACACCTAGTCCTCTTACCTGGATCTACTTGACTCCATGAAGGTACCCCCTAACACTGTGATCCTTGGTGACTTCAACTACCCCACTATAGACTGGGTGAACTATTCTTGCACTAATGCACTCTCTCAGTGATTCCTTGACTTCATTAGTTCTAACGCACTAGACCAGGTCATCTCATCCCCCACAAGGCAAGATAGCATTCTGGACTTGATTTTCACCAACATGGGTGACTGTTGCACCACTCCCATAGTATGTTCTTCCCTGGTGAGAGCAGATCATTGGACTGTCTCATTTGAAGTTTCTATCCGAGCCAACCCTTCCCCAGCCATAATCAAGATAAAAAACTTCTCAAAACCTGACTACAACCTCCTAAGGGAGGGTATCTGTAGTGTCACACTACCGTCCCCCCTCAGAGGATGCAGACAAGTATGCCAATGCAGTATACAACACCTGTACAACTGCATGGACTCAACCATGCCCAATAGAACTAAAACCTGCTCCTCAAGGAAACACAAACCTGTTTGGTGGACATCCTCTATCAACAGCCTTTACAACAAAAGGAAGAAACTGTTGTCCAAGGGTAAAAAGGAACAAATTCCAAATTGGAAAAACTCCCTCCTTAGCCTCAACAAATTAGACCACTAGTGAAAACCCCCAAAGCCAATTATGAAGTGAAACTAGCCTCTGAAACAAAGGGAAATCACAAAGCCTTCTTTAGTTACATCGGGAACCTCCATGGCAAAGCCCAGGTTTGTTCCAAATTAATACTTAACAGAATCACTTACACTGATCCTGTTGACTTAGCCAACCTGCTAGCAGATACGTTCAGCTCAAACTTCACCCCTGTCCCCCCAAAAGGCCCTTTCAACATCCCTGATACTTGTCACGCACCTCCCATCTCTGTAGATCAAGTGTCACAGGCCCTATCCAAGGCAAGGAACACAGCTTCCATGGGACCTGATAGTATCCCAGGTTGTATTGAGCATCATCTCCAGCAAGAACTGGCTTCGCCATTGAGCACCCTATTTAACCACAGTCTAAGTACAGGCTTCATTCCAGCAGAGTGGAGAACTGCCATTGTCTTCCCTTTGCACAAAGATGGTGTCACTACTGACATGGGAAACTATTGCCCCATTAGCTTTACAAGTCTAATCTGTAAAGCCATGGTGCATATTATTATGGATTTCATAAACATGGCCATAGGCAATCTCCAAGCACTTGACCTCACCCAATTCAGATTTGTCAAGGGCAGATCTTGACTGTTGAACCTGGTTGACTTCTTTGAGACTGTCACCAAGGCCCTGGATGAGGGAAAGTCAGTACATACAGCTTACCTTGACTTGGCCAAGGCCTTTGACACAATCCCCCACTCAGGCATCATCGAAAAGCTAACACAACCTGACATAAATCCCTATCCTATCAGGTGGGTGGCCAACTGGCTCACCAACAGGACCCTCAAAGTCAAAATAGGCACCTCCACCTCAGATAGCATACCTGTCACTAGTGAAGTTCCCCAGGGATCTGTCCTGGGACCCCTAATGTTTGACATCTACTTCTCAGAGGTCCCGCTAAAGACAAAAGGCCTGTAGCTGACAAAGTCTGCAGAAGACTGCAAGTTGAGTGCTGTCATTGACTCCCCAAATGTTGTTAACATACTGCAAGAGGGTGTCACAACTAATGACTGTTGCCAAAGTCATGGCCTCAAGCTAAATGCAAAAAAATGTATCATCATACCATTCGGCAGAAACATGACCTGTACTGATTACCACATTTACAGAAACCCCCTAAGCACACAACCTGTGGTGAGACACCTGGCCAGTCAGGTTGATAACAACCTGCGCTAATGCGTCGGTCTCTAGTGTCTTAACATAGTTAGGTAGGGGTTTGAATCCGGCACATGACAAGTGTGTGTGTAGGGGGGTAAGTGTGTATGATTGATATATCCCTTTGGGAGGGTGGCTTAATGGCTAAGGTGCTTGCCTTACAAACACAAGGTGCAGGGTTTGAGTCTCACAAGGGCAAATTGGCTAGGCTTAAAATGGCTCGCAAGAGCAGTTAGCTTAGTACTAAACTATGAACTATGAACTATGAACTAATGAACTATGAACCTCACATTCAACCATTATGTAGTGGCAGTGGTCAGAAAAATCTTTTACTTGGTTCATCTCATAAGTAAACGGATTGCATACAGAAAAAAGGACGTTATTACCTCTCTATACTCCTTCCTCATTAGACCAATAACTGAGTATAATGCCCCACTTGGTATGTACCTCTTCAAACATCTGCATCATCTGGAAAGGCCACTGAAATACCTCACAAAGAGAATCCATGGCCTCCAACACCTGTCCTATGCAGACAGGTTCAAATCACTATCACTCTACTTGGTATCATACAGATTGCTCAGGGGTGATCTATGTCTCACCTACAAGGCAATATGGACCCTGCCCTACTAGAGGTGCTCCATATCTGCAAATCTAACTCCACACGTGCTACCTGCTCAAAAGGCCTGAATCTAATATGCAACATCAACAAAACCTGCTGGAGAGACAGGTTTGTCTCCCAGAGGCTGTCCCCGTCTCTGGAATAGACTTCCCACACATGTCAAACAGAGCACATTGCTGACCCTCTTCAAGCACAACCTTGATGAGTGGCTGGGAAGTCACAAATTTGTCCCAGGGGTCCCACCTGTGTCCATCATTGACAGGGTGAGGGGTATATTTTGGTGATAAACTCTTGGCTAGGCTTGTAAGGCCCCCAGGGCCATTAGCCTAGTAACATCCTATGATCCTGTGATCTGAGAAGGAGCAGAGAGCTTTTATGGTGTTATGTCCAGATCAGAATCTGTTGCTTCCTTGATAGAAGAGGGTATTAAGGTTGGTAAGCAGTAATTTGGTTGCAGATTTTTTTTTTCTAGTATTTTACCTAAATTGGGAAATATTGAGATAGGATGGAATTTTGAAGCAGTAGTTGGCTTGGGTAGTTTTGGAATAGGCGTGACTGTTGGTGTTTTCCATATCTGAGGCATAATCTTATTAATTAAGCAGAGGTTGTATATGTGAGTGAGAAGGTGGGAGATGAAGTCCTTACAAAGGTGAATGGACCAAGGGGCTAGGTTATCTATCTACCTGTGGCTGAAGCAAATTGCGAGCCTGCTGTGGTGGCAAAGGCTGTTTGCTTAACTTTTTCTTTTTATACCTGGATGAAGGACAAACCATGGGACCAATTCCATGGTCAAACTAAAAATGGTGCCAATTTCCTGGGGAAAGCAAGCAATTTTTAAAAGCCACTTTTTCACACAAAACACAGTAAAAAAGCAGTCTAAAACACTTTGCTAGCTCCAAAAAGTAAAATAAATGTAATTTCTCCATGAAAAATTGGTTTTCAATTACTTTAAACAACTTTTAAACTGACAAGAAAAAGTGCACTTTGGTTGAAAAGTACACAATGGTCTCATGACAGTCCATTAAAACATAAATAGAAAAGTATGATTAAACAAACAATTATTTTAAAATGGAAAGTTTTCCCCCAAAGGGAGCTTCCCACCCAGCAAAGGAACAGCACTAGCCGAATGTTGATTTTTGAAAGCCTCAGGGGAATGTATTCTTCATTAGTAGGAAAATTCTGAAGGGTTTGGCACCCAGACCTGTCTTTTTAGTCAGCTCAGTTCAAGCTGACTGATGGTTTGGGTGCATGGAAGGTACTCTGAAGCTTTAGAAGCTGAATAGCTGTTATATCCTTCACATATGACTAAGGCTACTGCAACAGTGATGAATATGATGAACATCACTAACATAGACCCCATGGGAGCAAGTGCATTAACATGGGTCCCACAGGGGCATGTGCATTAACATGGGTCCCACAGGGTACTTAACACTAACATGGACCCCATGGGAGCAAGTGCATTAACATAGGTCCCACAGCAGGCTGAACAATAACATGGGTCCCATAGGGAGCAAGTGCATTAACATGGGTCTCACAGGGGGCAAGTGCATTAACATGGGTCCCACAAAGGCAAGTGCATTAACTTGGATTCCACAGGGTACTTAACACTAACATGGACCCGATGGGAGCAAGTGCATTAACATGGGTCCCACAGGGGGCATGTGCATTAACATGAGTCCCACAGGGTACTTAAGACTAACATGGACCCCATGGGAGCAAGTGCATTAACATGGGTCCCACAGGGGGCATATGCATTAACATGGGTCCCACCAAGGCAAGTGCATTAACATGGGTTCCACAGGGTATTTAACACTAACATGGACCCCATGGGAGCAATTGCATTAACATGGGTCCCACAGCAGGCTGAACAACAACATGGGTCCCACAGGGAGCAAGTGCATTAACATGGGTCTCACCAAGGCAAGTGCATTAACTTGGATTCCACATGGTACTTTACACTAACATGGACCCTATGGGAGCAAGTGCATTAACATGGGTCCCACAGGGGACATGTGCATTAACATGGGTCCCTCAGGGTACTTAACACTAACATGGACCTCATGGGAGCAAGTGCATTAACATGGGTACCACAGAGGGCATGTGGATTAACATGGGTCCCACAGGGTACTTAACACTAACATGGACCCCATGGGAGCAAGTGCATTAACATGGGTCCCACAGCAGGCTGAAAAATAACATGGGTCCCATAGGGAGTAAGTGCATTAACATGGGTCCCACCAAGGTAAGTGCATTAACTTGGATTCCATAGGGTACTTAACACTAACATGGACCCCATGGGAACAAGTGCATTAACATGGGTCCCACAGCAGGCTGAACAATAACATGAGTCCCATAGGGAGCAAGTGCATTAACATGGGTCTCACCAAGACAAGTGCATTAACTTGGATTCCAAAGGGTACTTAACACTAACATGGACCCCATGGGAGCAAGTGCATTAACATGGGTCCCACAGGGGGCATGTGCATTGACATGAGTCCCACAGGGTACGTAACACTAACATGGACCCCATGGGAGCAAATGCATTAACATGGGTCCTACAGGGGGCATGTGCATTAACATGGGTCCCACCGGGTACTTAACACTAACATGGACCCCATGGGAGCAAGTGCATTAAAATGGGTCCCACAGCAGGCTGAGCAATAACATGGGTCCCAAAGGGAGCAAGTGCATTAATATGGGTCCCACCAAAGCAAGTGCATTAACTTGGATTCCACAGGGTACTTAACACTAACATGGACCTCATGGGAGCAAGTGCATTAACATGGGTCCCACAGCAGGCTGAACAATAACATTGGTCCCATAGGGAGCAAGTGCATTAACATGGGTCTCACAGGGGGCATGTGCATTAGTGCGGGTTCCAAAGGAGCCTGAGCCCTAACATGGGTCCCATAAGGGAGAAACTGCATTAACATGGTTCCCACCAGGGTGTTGAACATTAATATGGGTCCCTCCAGAGGTTAATACCTTAACATGGGTCCCAATGGGGGTTAATGCCTTAACATGGGTCCCACAGGAGGTTAACACTAATGTGTCCTACTTGGGTAAGTGCATTAACATGGGTCCCACAGGGGGGGTGAACACTAACATGGGTCCCAAAGAGGATACACACTAATGTGTCCTATGGGGCCAAGTGCATTAACATGGGCCTCATGGGGGTTAACACTAACATGGTTCCTACGGGAGAGTGCATTAACATGGGTCCCACAGGTGCTGAACAGTAACATGTGTCCTTCAGGGGGTGAACATTAACGTGGGTCCCAGAGGCTGAGTATATTAACTGATCATTTGCTGGGTTGTATTTCATTTATTTTCCTTCTATGAGTAGCAGTTTGATGTCAGCAAATTTGCAGCTCAACAAAAGTAATGCTTTTCTTAATAGTACAGTACAAAACATTTCATGTAGCACACAAACCAGACCCCTACGTATTCTGTTTATCTTTTCTTTTCCTATTTTAGTAGGTAAGAGTAGGGTTTCATGTTAATTTCAATGGGCTAATTAATCACCCATTTGCTGCTGAATAGAGCTTTAGGTGGTTTGTGTAACTTGTTATGAACATTGTGTGTTGTGGGTGATTTTCCTCTGTAGTTCTTGGGTATTTGGAACTGCTTTTTATTATATTTATTTTTTAATTTTTATAGCATGAGTTCATTTTTCATATGTTTTGTTTGTATAGGGAGGGTTATGTTAGGATTTGTTAGTTTTATAGTTTAGTTATGCTTGTTAGTTTATTTAAATTAGTTTAAATAGAAGTGGAAGCAGTTTGCTGGTAATGTCATTTTCCAGTCATAGAAAGCATTAAGGACCTGCAATACCTACAAATGCAGGGGGCCCCTAATCATCTATGAATGTGTGGGGGGCCCACAGAAGCTACAATTGGATGGGAAAAAAGCAGGAAAAACATTCATTCTCCAATTACATACTTATCGTAAACAGGGTCATGCTGTAAACCTGATTAAGATATAGATGCTAGTCAGTGACTGAATGTGGGGTGTAAAAAAGACCATTCATTTATTTTCTATATACTCTATCCTAAGCTGGGTTGTGGTTAAAGCTTGTAATTAGTGTAAGAATATAAGCAGGAATTAGAGATAAGCTATCCAGAATGACCAATCTCAGGGCTTACTTATAATGTTAAAAGGGGATGCTCCTGATCTGCAGGGACTGTTTTTTTTTCTTTTTATGGGAGTTTTATAAGATGTACCATACCTCTCCAATGCACAGCTCTCAACTGCCTCTGATTTTGCCTGATTTTGTTTTGTATTTCTGGGGAAAACAGCCAGTAATGGCAAGCATTTAGTTTCAACTTTTTATACTTCAGAACATTCATTTTCATGCCAAACATGTTGTTCTATTAACTCTACAAATGAATTAAAGTAATATTTAAAATATTCCTGAGTTGGATCCTTTGTATGACATTAGTTTTCTTTTTCTCCCCGATTCCTGTGCAAAGAGGTTGAGAGGTATGCGCTTCTGTACTTCATGATGGTGATGAACCTTCCTCATTTTGAGGAATAAATCTCCTTGTTCCACACTAAAAGGATATGAACCTATTACCTGTTGAATTTTTAACAAATACGTACGGTAGATAATACAGGATAAAGTTAATTCTTCAAAAGTACTTTTTGTGAGCGTAAAGAAACAGTTGATGTGAGCTGCCTTATTAAGCTGTTAAGTATTTAGCAGATGTTCCGCACTTTGCTCATTCGCTCCACATTGTAAAAGGCAGTGTTCCACATTTTGCCCACTTTTCCAAATTGTGATTGGTATTTTTCCACATTTTGCCCAGTTTTCCACATTGTGATTGGTACTTTTCCACATTTTTCCCCTTTGTTCCACATTGTGAGAAGCAGTGTTCCACATTTTGCCCACTTTTCCACATTGTGATTTGTACTTTTCCACATTTTGCCCATTTGATCCACATTGTGAGAAGTAGCGTTCTACATTTTGTCCACTTTTCCACATTGTGATTGGTATTTTTCCACATTTTGCCCAGTTTTCCATATTGTGATTGGTATGTTTCCACATTTTGTCCATTTGTTCCATGTCGTGAGAAGTACTGTTCCACATTTTGGAGATTGGACATTGAGAGCTATGAGATACACAAGTAACTCAACTGCCTCAGATTTAGCAGAAAGACCCCAATTTTGCCTCATACTTTCAGTCTTGTTCCTTGAGACTGTGATTTTCTGTCAAAATGTTGAGGATTGCACACACCAAGTAATGACAGATCTATGAGTTTCAGACTTCATATCTTTCAGAAAAGGAACGACATTTCATAACTTCTTATTCTAGCATTTTCTTCCCTAAGTATATAAGAGCAATATTTAAAAATCAGTTATTGATTTTAGTTCTTTGTCCCCCATTATTTTTGAAGGTTTTCCCCTGACTGTTGAGCTAAGAAGTTGAGAGTTATACAAATATGTAATCTGTAAGCAGTGGTAAGAGGACACACTGAAGATAAATGTGATCCAATCCTTTTTTAAGGTAATAATTTATTTATTAGAGTGATCAGAGCTGGGGTTGGTAACTGTTGTGAATGGCAGCAATAACTGAAAATGTATTATGTGACAATTTCTTTCACTTTCTTTGTAATCACACGTCGGTGGTGGTTGCAGAAAAGTGGGGATAAATTAATCTGTGTGTGACAGCAACAGTATATTCTGCATCTGTTGCCTGATTGTAAGACAGCAACAGCCACAGTAATGTACACAGGAAGTGGTTATATTTTTTAGTAGAGGAGGCAAACAGGTTGTCTATGTAAGCAACTGACATTCAAGCTGGTTGACTGAGTGGCAAAGAAAGTATGTGTGGGATGTGTGCAGACGTGTTTGCGCGCGTGTGTGTGTGTGTGTGTGTGTGTGTGTGTGTGTGTGTGTGTGTGTGTGTGTGTGTGTGTGTGTGTGTGTGTGCCTGAGTATGTGTGTGTGTGTGTGTGTACATGTAGATGTGCAGGCGTGCATAAGTATGTGTATGTCTCGGTGTGTAGGCATGACTGAGTATGTCCACATGTGTGAGTGTATGCTTGTGCGATAATGGTCTTGCCTTGAGTTGCCAATGCAGTTTTTTCACTGATGTTCTTCTCTGTTGTCCGAACTCTTAGATATTTGTTTGAGGGCACCTTGGTGAAGTTGTATCATGATGGAACTCCCTCTGTTGGAAAGAAGCTTGACTTTCTCATCTTGCAAACCATAGTTTATTACCTGTAATAATTACAGCAGAAGTACTATGTTAAGGAAGAATAACTTCAACGATGGTAAGACAGGGGCCGAATGAGTATATTTCAGCTCGATGACCGCAGGATACTAACAACAGTAATCAGCACATGTGAGATACTGACTCTCCTTGAAACTAAATAAATCACAAGTAAATTTTCTCCATATTCTGTCTGGAATTTTGTGAGCTATCCCTGAATCTTTGGAGTTGCTTTTCTGGTAAATGTTACAGATTGGACTGTTTTTGCCTTCAGTTCAATCTCTTTGGGCATTCTCAGACAAATCAGTGTTGCATACCTTTTCTATGCACTTAATTTCCAACTGTGCAGGTTGTGTACTCAATATAAATTCTTGTCAGAAGGGAATTCGGTGACTGTTAATAAAATTAAATGAAAGTCTACATTTTATTGTGCATGTTACTCCCAAGGGGTAATTTATCTTGCTTTGTGTGGCTAATGTGATGGATTCTATGTGTGTAAGACCGAGCGAAAATTTAAAGATCATATTTATGATCATTGTTTAGACATTAAAAAGAACAACATAAAAAATTCTTTAGCTAAACATATACAAATAAATCAGGACCATTGTTTTAATTTCTTTTGGCCTTGATTACATTTTAAAAGATCATGGGGGGGGGGGGGCTTGGGGGGATAGTACAGAGTAAAGAGAGTTGCTATGGCAACTCAGATTAAATGCTACAGTGTTACCAGGTCGAAATGAACATATTTCAATTATTAGTATGTTAAGACTAAAGTCTTATTCAGTTTAAATATGTACGAGTTGTATTTTAGAAAGCGTTTATTTATTTAATTTGTTATACTTGCTCTTGGTTACATTTTTTATTGGTAAATCTGGTATTGGACATGGAGAACACATGACATGGGAAGAAGGTTATTTAAAATTTTGTTTGAAGTGATAACATTGATTCTGAAGAAATATTTCACATTTAGACAAAGGCGCTTAATCTTTCCAGCAATAAATTGGTGAATTTGAAGCTGATTTGCAGCTGTTGTTTCTTGGCAGTGGTTAATTTTGTGTTTGGAGTAATTCCCATATATTTTACCTACCATAAGATTATGGAGGTAGTTTGGCACAATCACCTTGTTGGGCTTGAACTTCAGTCCCTGTTATTATAATGAATTTTGACACAATAGGTGTAGCAGATAGGAATTAGTAATGGGAACTTGTTCTAGTTACTTAGCCATACTGTCAGTATTATATCTTTCAATAACTGTTGTTCTAAGCAATTTTCTAATTTATGCTGTTTTATCTTTCTGCTGTTTAAGAAAAGTTAGAAAACAGCATCTTCAATGCTTATTTTCCAGAAATATATAAAAATATGGTACCATGCTGTGGTGACATAGAGGGATAAAGCCTTGACCACAGCCCAGGTGACCCATGTTCGATTAATAGCTTGCATGACTGATGCAGTGGCAGGGACAGATGGGCATGACCATCCTGGGGAGAGAGCAGTGACATGGACATCTCCTGTGACTGGGGACATCACTGGGTGGGAGGGGGGGTCCGTATGTGACCATCCTGGGGAGAGAGCAGTGACATGGACATCTCCTGTGACAATCTCTGTTGGAGGCTGGGGACATCACTGGGTGGGAGGGGGGTCCAAAGAGGATGGAAGAGTGGACATGGCTAAGCTGCCAGATAGGAGCGGAGGTATGCCTCAACATCCCAATCGCATGCCCACCCCTTGTTGGGTCTCCAGAGGACAAGTTTCCTGTTGGTTAGTCAGTGATTACTTTAATTTTTATTCTTTTATCATAACATTTTTGTTCTGCTAAGAAAGAGTTTCATTTCTAGGCAGCTACTTTAGGTTCACATTGTTGTTTTATGGGCAGTTTATAAAATCACATTTTTATTATGCATTGGAAATGTAGTCCATGATTTACCTTTGATATGAAACTAAATGCAAATTTGGGTTTAGGGGTAATTTACATAGGTTAGAATAGAGTGTTGTGAGATTTGTGTATTTGTGTTTTACATAAGTGAGTGAACTTTAAAATTTCTAGTCAACAGCATAAACAGTGCAGGTTCAGGGAATGACGTGCCAATGGTGCGCAGGTTCAGGGAATGATATGCCAATGGTGCGCAGGTTCAGGAAATGACATGCCAATGGTGCGCAGGTTCAGGGAATGACGTGCCAGTGGTGCTGACCAACTTGTGGTGATCTAGCAAGAGTGACGATAAACACAAATACAAAGTGCTCGATACATATTTTTATCACACCTATTATATGTGTGTGTGCACGTGCAGGTGCGAGTGTGTGTGTGTCTGTGTGGATCTCTATCAGTTGATTGAGTTTTCAGAAACTCAAACTTCATATGGTGGAGACAATATGATCATGTTTTTGAAAACTAGAAGCTTTTGAATGGAGATTGTGGTACAGGGAGGATTGAGAAATTTACCCTTTTCTTCACTGTAGTGCGATCTCGGATTTGGTATATATAATTTGCAGACC
>NC_056746.1:105619937-105654937 GCF_019279795.1 Protopterus annectens | reverse complement strand
GCTTATGTGAAAATATTTTTTAAGTTACAGTCCTACAACCTGAGGTGTTGTATAATTTTATTTTGAAGTTGAGTTTTTCTTCATTGATGCATTTTGCACACTCGGTTTGAGATCTTTGGACTGCTTGATTTTTTTCACATATGTAGTTTAATTATTTATGTGCCTTGATGAAAGTTAATCATTTCACCTGTCTTTGTCTTATTTTTACAGACGCTATTTTTGCCAGTACACATAACTATGTTAATGATACGACAGCTTCAGTTGCTCTCCGTATGCTTGACATTTCATATTATAGTATTTGTATAATTGTATTCTACACCTTCTGTTTATGTTCAGATGGTATAAAGATATCACTCACTTACTTCACTGCGGCTTTCACTTCATCTTAATCTCTCATTTGTTTAACATTCTACACATTCTATGGTCCGTTCCTCAAAAGGGTTCTGACAAATGTTGCCTTTTCACCCAACTACAAATGTATGAAAGTACACATTTAGATTTAATTGTTCTACAAACAGATGTTTACCAGCAGGGGTGTATATTATTAGACAAATGGCGAGACATGGTTTATTTGCTAAACAAAGTATTTATCTTTACTCTGAAGCTGTGCAATCCAAGAATTTTTATATTTAAGCTTGCTGTGTTGGGAACAATCCTCCATAATGTCTAGAATCATTTTATTTTTGAAAAGCAAACTCATTAGGTAAATTTGAATTTGCGGGATTCCACTTCTCACTCCCAACCCGACCCCTCCGGTACTCAAACCCGAGACATCCAGGTCATAGTCAGGGTTAAACCCCTATGCCACAGAGCTGGGGGATGGCATTAATGCTTTGGAGGAGGACAATAAGATATAAGTAACTCTGTTCCTCCAAGTTAAGGTATGATATCTGCAACCCCAATTCCATACTGAAGAACAAAGCAGCTCTGTTGACTTAGCCATAATAAAGTTTCCTTTCTCATGCCTGATGACAGACATTCATATCCAGTGGATCCTGCTCAATTACCAAAGCTTAAAATAAATAAATAAATAAAAATAGACAGAATTCTTATTTTTCACCTCTAGTGCTGCTAATAGGCCATTAACAAAAACTGCCAATGTTGCTAACCATAATAGACTTTTGTACATCCTTTCTGATTCCACTGCTTGACTGCTTTCAAATTTTAGACTCCTTTTATCATCCACAGCATTAAGAAATGAAATGGTTTGTTTTCTTACATACTACCACTTGAGGTGACTATGCATGTCTCCTTTTGCGATTGACTATAACAGTTATTTATTCATATGTTTAGTTCTTTTCTGCTCTTTCCTATGGCTACTCCTAATGGTCCCTTTACTTCATCCCAGCGCTATCTCTGTCAGTGTTTTGTTTCTTTCAGTTGTGTACATGAAAGATGGCCCCATCGTGCTGTGCAAACAATGGTCACACATCAGTCCGAGCCTCGTGATTGTTTTTGTCACCATTGGTTGGCCTGCTGAATCTTCAATCTGTCATCAGCTGTCCTTTCTAACGGTACACTCTCCATAAGTTGTTTACTTTTCTACCATATCTTTCAGGAGCTACAGCGCTTTCTTTTCCTTTCTTTCATTCTTTTGTCTGATATATATGTTTGTCACGTTTCCTATGGATATTTTCCATTTGCACCTTGGACCTATGCACCTGGCCTCATCTAATTGTAAGTCCCAGAGGCAGTTCCCTTCTTTGTAATATTTGAATTCTTAAAGTTCTGGAGCCTTACCTCTGTGTGTACTTTTTTGTATCTCTTTGATTTACTTTTTAAAGTGCTATTACAGATTGTCTTAAATCAGACCAATTAAATTTCTGCATACTATTTCTACCTAGAAGTTTTTCTAAGGTTTCACATCCATATGCGCCCAAATAATGCCAATGATATCATACTAAACAGGTGAACAGTAAAGAATTACTTGAGATGTTCTAGAGCTCAGCCTTTCTTCTTGGCATCCTGCTTCTTCACAGTGCTTTTAAATGTCTTTAAAAGCTGTATTTATATGGCCTATAACTAGTATCCTATACCCTTTTTTTTACCATTTAAACAGAAACTGTGCATGATTTATTTAAGGGTGTGGTTAATCTGCAAGAAATTGCAAATGGAATGGTATTGCATATTTACATACTTGGATTTTTTCAGGCCACCTGCTATGTATTAATTTTGATTTTCACTGCTGTTGTTACACCTTGTCTTTTTATCTCTGGGATAAACTATCATTGCTATCATCCGAAGGCCTTGAGGGAATGCAAGCAACTGTCAAGCGATTATGACACCAAAACAAGCTGCCAGAATTTTTGAACATGATTTCCCTACACTGCAGACATTTGCCCTTTTTACGTAACTTTGCTGTCTTATTTAATGCATGTTTTCAGCATTTTGTCATAAAAGTTTATCTGTTGCTGTCTTTTTGTTCAACAGTTCAGACAGGACCTTCCTCGATCGAAAAATAATCAGTTTGACTGAAGTGTGGTTTGTAAGACAAGCAAATGTTTAACTGGATTTTGTCTATTGAACCACTAAATACAACGTTCCTCAAAACACTATGAAACTTCAATGCCCCAGTTCCAGATTCCATTCCTAAAACACAAGTGCCTCTCCTGTGGGCCATTTTGGCAATTGCTAGGAAAACTATTACAATAAATTGGAAAAATAAAAACATCGTCTCTTTCAAGGAATTTATTTGCTTAGCAAAGACTGTATGCAAAGTGGAAATTTAAACTGCATATATGAGAAAGTCAAATGTTACACATTAATGTTTAATGTGGCGAAAGCTTAATGGTTTGCTAGAAAAGTATTAATGGTTTTGCAAAATATGAAATGTGCTATGGACCTTGCACATAGTTTTTCTTAAGTTCTGTTATCTGTTATATTTTGTATGTAGCTTGTTTTATTGTTAAAATCCAATAAAAAATTTAAAAAAATACTGTAAAACAACAGAGTGCTAGAAATGAAAAAAATATGGGTAACAAATCTTTTATATGCAGCTTTTATGTGAAAAGTTCAGATGGTGTGAAATTTCTGCACAGATGTAAGTTTGCTGTCGAACACAGTCTATCACTATTCTGCATTATTTTTCATATGATAGTAAGAACCACATAAGATGAGCAACAGATAATGGTGACAAGAGGCTGGGATGCTGAGACCCAGTTTTCATGTAGCTGTTTAACTCCATCTGATGTAGAAATACTTGAAGCAGTAAACTGAATGCAGTAATGAACAACTAGTAACAACAACCATGCTAATACCATGTTCACTGCTCTGTGTTACTAAGAAATCAAAGTGAGTCATCGGACAGGCAGTATTTTATAACAGACTGTGGCAGATTATTGGGAATATCCGCAGTCTCCTCTGAACACTCTTCGTCTGTGGTATGCTCTACAGTACTAGAGAGAATGGATGCTCCACATTGCGCATCTAGCAAAAGTTTCTTCTTTCTGAGGCACAGCATGTTTTTACTAAAGAAGCATTATATGTAAAGTGAAACAGACACCTCTTTCACAAATGTAATGTGGCTGTACTGTATATAGTTATACATCATGTACATGTCGTGCTCTGTGCATTCTGCGTTGAAATGGTGTGCATTCATTTTTCAACAGTGGTATAGTGACACTCTTGGTTCTAGTCATATTCAAAACCCAATGTATTGTAATTGAAACTTTTGTAAACAGGCACACATAATAAAGTATACATTTTAATATATGCAGCACTGTGTTATCTAAAATGTGTAGGAGTTGGGTTTCTCAAATTGTCCAACCTTTGTGTGTCCACTAGCAGGTGGATGGTATGGTGATTGCAGTTTGGAAAGACAGAGACTTAGGCCATCTTCAATGTTCCACCGCCCTACTGCTTCCACTCTTCGTATCTGATGCTTAACCCACACAGACAGCGATGTGTGGTTCAGACAGGGGATATCCAATGACATAAGAGGCTTTGTAGACATTCCTAAAGGACAGTTTAATTTTGCATAGAACTGATGAGAGAGGCAATTCTTACATTTAACATAATGGTAGTAGTAATTGTTTGTAGAGGCAATAATTAATGTCCTGTCCTTTAAGACACTATCAGATTTCCTTGTAGCCCCATACTTAGGAATATGAATGGGTTTAGGAAGACTGACAGTTCAAACTAATGTCTTTGCAAAGATCTTATTTCCCATTTGAAGATGACATGCTTTGAATTATGCCAGTATCCGCTACATCCTCCTGTGACCAATATAGGTATTGAACCACAAACACATTAGCCCAGGGGGACAGTTTTGGTGCTGTTTGGCCACTGCCAGCACTTCGCACATGTTGTAACTCACTAGCAGGGCACAGCACATTTAGAATGTGGTGAGGAAGGCATAGCAACAACTAGCAAATGTTCTACTTAAATGCATTCTGGCAGTGTTTGTACACCGACCTTTAAAATGCAAAAGAAAAGGAAATATGCTACATTCTGGTAAATTAAGATACTTTCACTTATTTTGCCATTTGGCCCATTTGCCAGTCCCATTTCTTTACCTCATTCTACCTAATACACTCCCTCTGCACTTGTTTTTAGTCATTTTTAATTTAATTGCATTTTTTAAACTGTTTGGTCTAACATTGCAACATACTCAAGTGTGCTAGCTTGCACTGCATTTGAATTATTTTTACTGCTGTTTTAGCTACTTTTCTGTACATATATATATATATATATATATATATATATATATATATATATATATATATATATATATATATATATATATATATATATATATATATATATATATATATATATATATATATATATATATATATATATATATATATATATATCTTTCCTGCAACTAGTGTAGTCCAGATTCAGATTTGTTGTATCCAGGACTGTATGTAAGCTTCTGACCCCCCCCCAAGCTTTCTGTGTTGGAGGGAAGCCTTCTACCGGAGTGGTAAGCACTAGGTAACCTATCTACCACATAAGGAGTGGTTCTGGCCCAAAAATTGCAGTTATTGGCCATTTGGGCAGTTTTTCCATCTCTCTCAACTTTCTGATTTAAAAGCCTGCATTTGCACTTGTTTTCCCCCCTTTCCTATAACTAGTTTAGTCCAGATACAGATTCTTAGTTTTAGCACTTGAATTTGCTTATTCGTGATCAGCACTTGTTCAGAACTTGTAAGCACTAAATAACCTACTAATTACTACAGCACTCAACCTTCCTCATTACCTAGAGGAAAACACTTTTGGTACTTACTTTCCTCACTTGCTTAGAGAAAAACAGTTCTTGTACTCACTTTCCTCACTTATCTAGAGGAAAATAGTTTTTTATTCAGGCATGTCCAAGGGTCAGCTCCCAGTGTTCTCTCCTGTCTGATGAATCTGGGCATCTTGGGGCAATGTAGAAATTGCCTCATGTACACAGACAACCTTCTCCTCCTACCACCCAACACTACAACCTGTGAGAGATGCATTTATCTAGCCAAACTGGAGGTAAAGCTCTCTCCAACCAAGACTGAACTTGACAGTCAAGAGGAGAAGGTAAACACTTGCACCACACCACATTCATCACATAGTCTCACTAAATGTACACCACCAAAATCCACACATAGAAACACAAAAACATTCGTGGAGGCTCTCAATAATAATCTGCTCAAGCAACAGAGACCTCCAAAGCAGAAATGCAAGCAACCTCCAACACAACCCAAATGACACATAGCCCGCAGACTCAGTGTGCCACTCAACCTCAGCCTATAAGGCAAAACAACGTACCCAACACACTAGTCATAGGTGACTCTATAGTCAGGCACACTGATGTCCCACTCACCAGGCTGAACCAGGAGAAGGTTACTGTCAGCTGCCTGTCGGGTGCCAGGATCCGCCACATAACCCACGCTGTCAGGTCACTCCACAACAAGTACAAATATGACTCTGTCATTGTCCATGTTGGTTTGAACGACCTGAGACGCACCACCTTGGACTACATGAAAAGAGACATGGAGGAGCTCTCCGATCTTGTAGCCCAGCCAGGTATGACCCTAGCCTTGAGTAACATTCTGCCATCACCCAGAATGATGCCGCAATACAAGGACAAAATGATTGACTTCAACAATTGGATAAGCTTCTGGTGCCATTCTAAAGGGATCCAGTATCTGCTGCCTGGGATGACGTGGTCGACAGACCATGATGCTTTGCCAGAGATGGCCTGCACCTGTCACCCCTGGGATTCTGGATACTGGCTAAGGTTCTTGCCGCCCCTATAGTGCCTTTTTTTAGGCAAGGTTCAAATGACAAATTCACCACCATAACAGGAACAGGCAAGCAAAAACTGAGGGTGATGCTACTCAATGCTAGAAGTCTAAATCTCAAAATGCACTCACTCGAGGCACTCCTTAAAATGGAGAATATCGATATCTGTGCAGTGACTGAGACCTGATTCAAGGCTCTGGAGAGCACCCCTGCACTACCAGGCTATAACTCATACCACACTTTTTGGCCATGTAACCTGGACCGGAACACCAAAGGCGGTGTCCATATTCATTAAGGATATCCACACCTCCAGGCTAGTTGCTCAGCATAATGCAGCCGAGGTTATCCAAGTGCAACTAACTCTGGGTAAAACTGCAATCCAAATTGTAGCTTGCTACAGATCACCCACCATGCCCCAGGATTCCAACTCCTCTTTTCTTGATGTACTGGAAAATATTAGGGTTCAACCAAACACCCTAATAATGGGCGATTTCAACTACCCCACCATTAACTGGGAAAACTACTCATGTACCAACTCATTCGCTCAACACATTCTGGAATTCATAAACTCCAATGCCCTGGATCAACTTATCCACACCCCCATCAGGGACAACAATATCCTAGATCTAGTCATTACCAACATAAGTGACTGGTGTTCCACACCTGAAGTCAACGTCTTATTGGTGCGATCCGACCATAAGCTAATTACCCTAGATATCCACATCCTGCCCCCACCCCCATTAAGGAAACCATGATAAAAAATTTTTCCAAAGCCAACTTCATGCTTCTTAAGACAGAAGTGGTGAACTTCATGACTCCCATGCAGATGGACAATACAGTTATGACTACTGAACCCTACACAATTGCACTTTATAAGCACTTACATGAGTGCATGGATCGTGCTATCCCAAACAGAACCAAGATGCTATCCTCCAAAAAAAGGAAGCCAATCTGGTGGTCCCCTGCCATAAACAAACTGTACAACAGAAGGAAGAAAATGTTGCAAAAGAGAGTAAAATCCCATGAGTGGAGGAGCTCCCTGGTCAGCCTCAGTAAGAAGCTGCGATCCCTGATAAAATCCTCCAAAGCTAGTTACGAAAACAAAATCGCCACTGATTCTAAAGACAACCACAAAGCATTCTTTAGCTATGTCAAGAATCTCAATGGCAACACTCAGATCTGCTCTGAGTTACAGCACAATGGCACTAAATATACAGACCCAACTGATATTGCCAACATCCTGGCAGATAGGTTCAGTGTTAACTTTACCCCCCTCTCACCCCCTAAAGAGCCCATCTCTATACCTGAAGAATGCAAAGTTCCTGTAATCACGGCTGCACAGGTAAAAACCACACTCTCCAAAGCCAAGAACACAGCATCCATGGGACCAGACAACATCCCAGGCTGCATTCTATATGAACTACAGAATGAACTGGCACCCCACCTAAGTACCACGTTCAATCATAGCCTCACCTCAGGCATTGTGCCTGCTGAATGGCGCACAGTGATGGTTATCCCACTCCACAAGGGGGGAGCCATCACAGACCCCGAACTACCGCCTCATTAGCATGACGAGCCTAATCTGCAAGGCCATGGAACATATCATCATGGAACTTATAAACAAAGACGTTGGTAATCTCCAAACTCTGGACCCCACCCAGTTCAGGTTTGTAAAAGGCAGATCATGTCTCCTAAACCTGATAGACTTCTTTGAAGCAGTCACCAAAGCCGTAGACAAGGGTAAGGTGGTTCACACAGCCTATCTAGATCTTGCCAAGACTTTCAACACCATCCCCCACTCTGGAATTATAAATAAACTCACTAAACTAGGTATAAATCCCTATGTCACAAGATGGGTTGCCAACTGGCTCACTGACAGAACCCATACTGTGAAAGTAGCAAACTCCAAATCCGACTTCAGACCAGTGACAAGTGGAGTACCACAGGGTTCAGTCCTGGGTCCTCTCCTGTTTGGTATCTACTTCTCTAAAGTACAGGCTAACACAGAAGGTCTTTGGCTAACAAAGTTCGCAGATGACTGCAAACTAGGTGCCATAATCGAAACTCCTAATGATGTGGACATCCTACAAAAGGGCCTCCCCGAGACAGATGCCTGGTGTCAAAGCCATGGCCTCAAGCTCAATGCCAAAAAGTGCATTGTCATCCCCTTTGGTAAAAATTCTGTACCCATGAACTACAACATAGGCGGTAGTATACTTAACACTGAAAGTGTGATAAGAGACCTTCGGACACAGGTGGACAGTAGTCCCTCCTTTGATAATCACATTGCCAGAGTAGTCAGGAAATCCTTCTACGTGGCGCACCTCATCACAAAAGGTTTCTCATCCAGAAAAAAAGAGGTAATTGTTCCCCTCTACTCATCACTCATTAGATCCATTATAGAGTACAACGCCCCTTTTAGTATGTACCTCACAAGACATCTACAACAACTGGAAAGGCCACAGAAATACCTCACAAAGAGGATTACCAGCCTCAAACAGATGTCCTACGCAGACCGTCTCAAAAAACTCCAGCTTTACTCCATCGCATAATGCCTACTCAAAGGTGATCTCTGCCTAACATACAAAGCTATGTCAAACCCAGAGCTGCTGGACATGCTCCACTTAAAGAAATCCCAATCCCTCCGTGCTACATGCTCTAGGGACCTAAACCTTGTCACCACAATAAACAGAACATGCCAGAGGGATAGATTCCTATCCCAGAGACTTCCCATACTGTGGAACAGACTACCTATCTATATCAAGCAAAGCTCCTCATTAGCACTCTTCAAGAAAAGTCTTGATGATTGTATGGGAAATAGGAAATTCACCCCCGGGATCACCTCTGTGGCTCTGCTCGACAGTGGCACAGGAAAATAATTTTCTTGGGTGGCAAAAGTCAGGGTACTTTTTTGGCTGGGCTTGTATAGGCCCCAGGACCGATAGCCTAGTATATATATAAAAAAAAAATATATATATATATAGATATATATATATATAGATAAGTATATATATATATATATATATATATATATATATATATATATATATATATATATATATATATATATCTTTCCTGCAACTAGTGTAGTCCAGATTCAGATTTGTTGTATCCAGGACTGTATGTAAGCTTCTGACCCCCCCCCAAGCTTTCTGTGTTGGAGGGAAGCCTTCTACCTTATCAGTGGGAGTGGTAAGCACTAGGTAACCTATCTACCACATAAGGAGTGGTTCTGGCCCAAAAATTGCAGTTATTGGCCATTTGGGCAGTTTTTCCATCTCTCTCAACTTTCTGATTTAAAAGCCTGCATTTGCACTTGTTTTCCCCCCTTTCCTATAACTAGTTTAGTCCAGATACAGATTCTTAGTTTTAGCACTTGAATTTGCTTATTCGTGATCAGCACTTGTTCAGAACTTGTAAGCACTAAATAACCTACTAATTACTACAGCACTCAACCTTCCTCATTACCTAGAGGAAAACACTTTTGGTACTTACTTTCCTCACTTGCTTAGAGAAAACAGTTCTTGTACTCACTTTCCTCACTTATCTAGAGGAAAATAGTTTTTTATTCAGGCATGTCCAAGGGTCAGCTCCCAGTGTTCTCTCCTGTCTGATGAATCTGGGCATCTTGGGGCAATGTAGAAATTGCCTCATGTACACAGACAACCTTCTCCTCCTACCACCCAACACTACAACCTGTGAGAGATGCATTTATCTAGCCAAACTGGAGGTAAAGCTCTCTCCAACCAAGACTGAACTTGACAGTCAAGAGGAGAAGGTAAACACTTGCACCACACCACATTCATCACATAGTCTCACTAAATGTACACCACCAAAATCCACACATAGAAACACAAAAACATTCGTGGAGGCTCTCAATAATAATCTGCTCAAGCAACAGAGACCTCCAAAGCAGAAATGCAAGCAACCTCCAACACAACCCAAATGACACATAGCCCGCAGACTCAGTGTGCCACTCAACCTCAGCCTATAAGGCAAAACAACGTACCCAACACACTAGTCATAGGTGACTCTATAGTCAGGCACACTGATGTCCCACTCACCAGGCTGAACCAGGAGAAGGTTACTGTCAGCTGCCTGTCGGGTGCCAGGATCCGCCACATAACCCACGCTGTCAGGTCACTCCACAACAAGTACAAATATGACTCTGTCATTGTCCATGTTGGTTTGAACGACCTGAGACGTACCACCTTGGACTACATGAAAAGAGACATGGAGGAGCTCTCCGATCTTGTAGCCCAGCCAGGTATGACCCTAGCCTTGAGTAACATTCTGCCATCACCCAGAATGATGCCGCAATACAAGGACAAAATGATTGACTTCAACAATTGGATAAGCTTCTGGTGCCATTCTAAAGGGATCCAGTATCTGCTGCCTGGGATGACGTGGTCGACAGACCATGATGCTTTGCCAGAGATGGCCTGCACCTGTCACCCCTGGGATTCTGGATACTGGCTAAGGTTCTTGCCGCCCCTATAGTGCCTTTTTTTAGGCAAGGTTCAAATGACAAATTCACCACCATAACAGGAACAGGCAAGCAAAAACTGAGGGTGATGCTACTCAATGCTAGAAGTCTAAATCTCAAAATGCACTCACTCGAGGCACTCCTTAAAATGGAGAATATCGATATCTGTGCAGTGACTGAGACCTGATTCAAGGCTCTGGAGAGCACCCCTGCACTACCAGGCTATAACTCATACCACACTTTTTGGCCATGTAACCTGGACCGGAACACCAAAGGCGGTGTCCATATTCATTAAGGATATCCACACCTCCAGGCTAGTTGCTCAGCATAATGCAGCCGAGGTTATCCAAGTGCAACTAACTCTGGGTAAAACTGCAATCCAAATTGTAGCTTGCTACAGATCACCCACCATGCCCCAGGATTCCAACTCCTCTTTTCTTGATGTACTGGAAAATATTAGGGTTCAACCAAACACCCTAATAATGGGTGATTTCAACTACCCCACCATTAACTGGGAAAACTACTCATGTACCAACTCATTCGCTCAACACATTCTGGAATTCATAAACTCCAATGCCCTGGATCAACTTATCCACACCCCCATCAGGGACAACAATATCCTAGATCTAGTCATTACCAACATAAGTGACTGGTGTTCCACACCTGAAGTCAACGTCTTATTGGTGCGATCCGACCATAAGCTAATTACCCTAGATATCCACATCCTGCCCCCACCCCCCATTAAGGAAACCATGATAAAAAATTTTTCCAAAGCCAACTTCATGCTTCTTAAGACAGAAGTGGTGAACTTCATGACTCCCATGCAGATGGACAATACAGTTATGACTACTGAACCCTACACAATTGCACTTTATAAGCACTTACATGAGTGCATGGATCGTGCTATCCCAAACAGAACCAAGATGCTATCCTCCAAAAAAAGGAAGCCAATCTGGTGGTCCCCTGCCATAAACAAACTGTACAACAGAAGGAAGAAAATGTTGCAAAAGAGAGTAAAATCCCATGAGTGGAGGAGCTCCCTGGTCAGCCTCAGTAAGAAGCTGCGATCCCTGATAAAATCCTCCAAAGCTAGTTACGAAAACAAAATCGCCACTGATTCTAAAGACAACCACAAAGCATTCTATAGCTATGTCAAGAATCTCAATGGCAACACTCAGATCTGCTCTGAGTTACAGCACAATGGCACTAAATATACAGACCCAACTGATATTGCCAACATCCTGGCAGATAGGTTCAGTGTTAACTTTACCCCCCTCTCACCCCCTAAAGAGCCCATCTCTATACCTGAAGAATGCAAAGTTCCTGTAATCACGGCTGCACAGGTAAAAACCACACTCTCCAAAGCCAAGAACACAGCATCCATGGGACCAGACAACATCCCAGGCTGCATTCTATATGAACTACAGAATGAACTGGCACCCCACCTAAGTACCACGTTCAATCATAGCCTCACCTCAGGCATTGTGCCTGCTGAATGGCGCACAGTGATGGTTATCCCACTCCACAAGGGGGGAGCCATCACAGACCCCGGGAACTACCGCCTCATTAGCATGACGAGCCTAATCTGCAAGGCCATGGAACATATCATCATGGAACTTATAAACAAAGACGTTGGTAATCTCCAAACTCTGGACCCCACCCAGTTCAGGTTTGTAAAAGGCAGATCATGTCTCCTAAACCTGATAGACTTCTTTGAAGCAGTCACCAAAGCCGTAGACAAGGGTAAGGTGGTTCACACAGCCTATCTAGATCTTGCCAAGACTTTCAACACCATCCCCCACTCTGGAATTATAAATAAACTCACTAAACTAGGTATAAATCCCTATGTCACAAGATGGGTTGCCAAATGGCTCACTGACAGAACCCATACTGTGAAAGTAGCAAACTCCAAATCCGACTTCAGACCAGTGACAAGTGGAGTACCACAGGGTTCAGTCCTGGGTCCTCTCCTGTTTGGTATCTACTTCTCTAAAGTACAGGCTAACACAGAAGGTCTTTGGCTAACAAAGTTCGCAGATGACTGCAAACTAGGTGCCATAATCGAAACTCCTAATGATGTGGACATCCTACAAAGGGCCTCCCCGAGACAGATGCCTGGTGTCAAAGCCATGGCCTCAAGCTCAATGCCAAAAAGTGCATTGTCATCCCCTTTGGTAAAAATTCTGTACCCATGAACTACAACATAGGCGGTAGTATACTTAACACTGAAAGTGTGATAAGAGACCTTCGGACACAGGTGGACAGTAGTCCCTCCTTTGATAATCACATTGCCAGAGTAGTCAGGAAATCCTTCTACGTGGCGCACCTCATCACAAAAGGTTTCTCATCCAGAAAAAAAGAGGTAATTGTTCCCCTCTACTCATCACTCATTAGATCCATTATAGAGTACAACGCCCCTTTTAGTATGTACCTCACAAGACATCTACAACAACTGGAAAGGCCACAGAAATACCTCACAAAGAGGATTACCAGCCTCAAACAGATGTCCTACGCAGACCGTCTCAAAAAACTCCAGCTTTACTCCATCGCATAATGCCTACTCAAAGGTGATCTCTGCCTAACATACAAAGCTATGTCAAACCCAGAGCTGCTGGACATGCTCCACTTAAAGAAATCCCAATCCCTCCGTGCTACATGCTCTAGGGACCTAAACCTTGTCACCACAATAAACAGAACATGCCAGAGGGATAGATTCCTATCCCAGAGACTTCCCATACTGTGGAACAGACTACCTATCTATATCAAGCAAAGCTCCTCATTAGCACTCTTCAAGAAAAGTCTTGATGATTGTATGGGAAATAGGAAATTCACCCCGGGGATCACATCTGTGGCTCTGCTCGACAGTGGCACAGGAAAATAATTTTCTTGGGTGGCAAAAGTCAGGGTACTTTTTTGGCTGGGCTTGTATAGGCCCCAGGACCGATAGCCTAGTACCTACCTATGAACCTATGAACCTATAACCATTTCCCATAGCCTTTCTTTTTTTACTTTTTTTTCTTTTTTCTAAAACTGTCCATCACCCATTTGCTGGCATCTTTAAATACAAAGAATCACATACCTTTGATTTGATGCTGCCAATCTCACCAGTACCTTGAATAGTTACTTACTACAGTGATACTGCTACAATATGATGAAAAGCTGATGAGCTTTCGCTGTAAATGAAAAAGGCTCCAACATCAAAATGTATGAATCACTGTGGCTACTATGGTCATTTATTTATGCTGAGGAGAGTAGTTCTGCTGGATGATTTCTGTTGTTAATCAGCATGACAACTCAGGCCACAACGAAGGGGAAGTGTCTGCAAGAAAAAGGCTGTGTTCTTCAAGGAACCATTTGTTTTATGTTTATCCTCCCATAAATACACAAACATGATTTCCATTTCTGGTAATGGATTAGGTAACAATTCCTCACAGTACTATTTGCAGCACTTAATAAAATTCTGCAATTTTAGTGATTATTTCATTCCTTTTCATTTAGTTAAAACACATTTCATTTTCTGATCTCATCTAAAGCAACATAAAAAAGGAGCCAAAGTCTTACAAATCTTTTTGTCCCAGTCTGCTGAAACCCATAGTAGTATTGCTCTTATATCAGATGAACTACTGGCAGAAATAAATGAACCTTCTGAAAAGAAGCAAGTTCCTTTTGGTCATAACACAAAATGTACTCATTCAAATAAAAATAATAAACTTCCCATTAGATCACTGCGTTTAAGCAACACATTAATACCAAAAACAAATACGAGTACTCAAATACTATGTGACTCTCGTGGCTGCAAGGCTGCAGGTTGCAGTGATATGATTACATTTCTTGACAGCGCTATTTCATCTTCTGCTATCCCCATAGCGCTTATTCAGGCAGAGCTCACCTGATGGATAGTCCAACATGGCAAATTCTAGTCTGAATACACAATCGGCATTGTACACTGAAATGCAGGGAGCGCTATCATTAAACAAAACTCGGTTTCTGCAATTACAAAAATGTTGTCTTTGAAACTAATGGACTTCTGCCATTTAGCACTATTACCATGACATTATACAGAGCCACTGGTAACTGTGGATGAGTACTGGGATTTACCAGTAACACTATTGTCTGTCACAAGATTTTGTATGGTACAAATCTGCATTTACTAGTATACAGCACAGCAAGCTCCTGCCTGGTGCCCTGCAGAGTTCCACAGCAGCAGTGACAAAAGAGAGACTTTGGAATGATTATCATTTTTCTGCATTTTCTTGCTGCCTTTAGCTAATTCCGCCTAAAATGCCAATTTTCTGGAGTTTCTGTGATTTAAAAAGTTTGTTTCAGCTACATATTGTACTTATTTTACTGCCTGCACTTTAACAAAGTCATTTTTGTCTTTAAATTACCTGTTTAGCTGTTGTAGGCTACACACTCAAGTGTGATAGCCATTTATGTGCATTTAAAGTGTTTTTTTTTATTGTATGTGCTTTATTTTCTGAAAAAAAACAAAAACAAAAATATACTTGTTTTCCCGCCTCTCTAAGCTAGTAGAGTCCAGTTTTCATGTTAGTGATGAATTCAGGGCTGTGTTACAAGTTTCTGTGTTTGCCCATACCTTACTTGGATAGAAGGAAGTTTCTCTGTTCACTGTGAGAGAGGGAGCTTTGAGCAGCCTATCTGTCCCTGGAGGAGTGGTTTCAGCCCAGAAATTAGTAGTTTATTGGCCATTTTGGGCTAATTTCTGTTTCATTTCCCTGCTATAAAACCCACATTTGGGAGGTTGTCGTGCTTGTATACAGCTCAGCAAGCTCCTGCCTGGTGCACTGCAGAGTTCTACAGCAGCAGAGAGACAAAAGACAGGCTTTGGAGTGATCATTTTTCTACATTTTCTTGCTGCCTTTAGCTAATTCCACCCAAAATGCCGATTTTTTAGAGTTTTTGTGATTTAAAAAGCTTGTTTCAGCTACATATTGTACTTATTTTACTGCCTGCACTTTAACAAAGTCATTTTTGCATTTAAATTACCTGTTTAACTGTTGTAGGCTACACACTCAAGTGCTATAGCCATTTCTGTGCATTTAAAGTGTTTTTTTTATTGCATCTGCTTTATTTTCTGAAAAAAAAAAAAAAAAAAACTTGTTTCCCGCCTTTCTAAGCTAGTATAGTCCAGTTTTCATGTTGGTGCTGAATTCAGGGCTGTGTTACAAGTTTCTGTGTTGCCCATACCTTACTTGGATAGAAGGAAGTTTCTCTGTTCACCTGTGAGAGAGAGGAGCTTTGAGCAGCCTATCTGTCCCTGGAGGAGTGTTTTCAGCCCAGAAATTAGGCGTTTATTGGCCATTTTGGGCTAATTTCTATCTCTTTCACTTCCCTGCTGTAAAACCCACATTTGCGTGGTTTTGTGCCTGGGCAGCGCCAGTTAGCTAGGGTATAACTATTCCCAGCTCCACAAAGTCTACTCTTCAATTTTTCACTTGGAACTAGACAAACTTTCAACTTATGCACTCAAACCATTCACTTCTCAGCCCGGCACTTGCTCAAAACTCATATCAAGCACTAATAAACCTTAGCACTAGACCCCCCTATACTGTAGAGAAGGACAAGGCTCTCTATTCGACCTTACCAGCCAATCAGTAAAACAGTTCACTGTACCTATCCAGGCATGTCCAAAGGGCAGTTTCAGGTGTACTCTCTGGTCCAACTGGTGAATTTAGGCATTTTGAGGTGATGTTACAACTGCCTCATGTACACAGACAACCCCCTCCTCCTACCACCAAACACTAATACATGTGAGAGATGTAATTATACAGCCAAACTGAAGGCTAAGCTCTCTCAACCCAAAACTTTACCAGACAGTCAAGAGGAGAAGGGAATTACTTGCATCACACCACCAGTCTCACGTAGACCTATGAAACCAGCACCAGCAAAAAACACACATAAATACATGAAAACATACTCGGAGGCTCTAAATAAAAATCTGCAAAAGCAACAGAGACCTCCAAAGCAAACATCCAAGCAACCTCCACCCCCTAACACAAACCATAAAACACATCATCGTCTTCTTTCGGCTGTTCCCATTAGGGGTCGCCACAGTGGATCACCTGTTTCCATTTCTTCCTGTCATCTGCATCTTGCTCTGTCACACCAACCACCTGCATGTCCTCTCTTACCACATCCATAAACCTTATCTTAGGCCTACCTCTTTTCCTGTTACCTGGCAGTTTCATCCTTGGCATCTTTTTCCCAATATACTCTGCATCCCTCCTCAGCACATGTCCAAACCAACGTAATCTTGCCTCTCTGGCTTTGTCTCCAAACCTTCCAACCTGGGCTGTCCCTCTAATATACTTATTCCTAATCCTGTCCATTCTCGTCACACCCAGTGCAAATTTTAACATCTTCAGCTCTGCCACGTCAAGCTCTGACTCCTGCCTTTTTGTCAATGTCACTGTCTCCAACCCATATAACATAGCTGGTTTCACTACCCTCTTGTAGACCTTCCCTTTCACTCTTACAGGTATTCGTCTGTCACAAATCACTCCTGACACTCTTCTCCACCCACTCCATCCTGCCTGTACTCTCTTCTTCACCTCCCTTCCACACTCACCATTATTCTGAACTATTGATCCCAAGTATTTAAACTCATCCACCTTCACCACCTCTACTCCTTGCAGCCTCACCATTCCTCTATCCTCCCTCTCATTCACACACATATATTCTGTCTTAGTCCTGCTGACCTTCATTCCTCTTCTCTCTAGAGCATATCTCCATCTCTCCAGGGTCTCCTCCACCTGTTACCTACTCTCACTACAGATCACAATGTTATCTGCAAACATCATAGTCCACGGGGACTCCTGTCTGATCTCGTCTGTCAACCTGTCCATCACCATTGCAAATAAGAAAGGGCTCAGAGCTGATCCTTGATGTAACCCCACCTCCATCTTAAACGCATCCATCACTCCCACCGCAGACCTCACCGCTGTCACACTACCCTCGTACATATCCTGTACCACTCTTACATACTTCTCTTATCCTCCTGACTTCCTCATACAATACCACAACTCCTGTCTAGGCACTCTGTCATATGCTTTCTCTAAATCCACAAAGACACAATGCAACTCCTTCTAACATTCTCTGTACTTCTCCATCAAACACTCTCAGAGCAAACATCGCATCTGTAGTGCTCTTTCCTGGCATGAAACCATACTGCTGATCACTAATCATCACGTCCCTTCTTAACCTAGCTTCCACTACTCTTTCCCATAACTTCATGCTGTGACTGATCAATTTAATCCCTCTGTAGTTACTACAGCTCTGCACATCACCCTTATTCTTAAAAATCGGTACCAAAACACTTTTTCTCCATTCCTCAGGCATCCTCTCACTTTCTAAGATATCATTAAACAATCTGGTTAAAAATTCCACTGCCATTTCACCTAAACACCTCCATGCTTCCACAGGTATGTCATCTGAGCCAACAGCCTTTCCATTCTTCATTCTCTTCATAGCTATCCTTACTTCCTCCTTGCTAATCCATTATACTTCATGATTCACTATCCCTACATCATCCAACCTTCTCTCCCTCTCGTTCTCTTCATTCATCAACCCCTCAAAGTACTCTTTCCATCTCCTCAACACACTCTCCTCGCTTGTGAGTATGTTTCCCTCATTATCCTTTATCACCTTTACCTGCTGCACATCTTTCCTAGCTTGGTCCCTCTGTCTAGCCAATCGGTACAGGTCCTTTTCTCCCACCTTAGTGTCCAACCTTTCATACAACTCTTCATATGCCTTATCCTTAGCCTTCGCCACTTCTCTCTTTGCCATGCACCTCATCTCCTTATACTCTTGTCTACTTTCTTCATCTCTCTGACAATCCCACTTCTTCTTTGACAACCTCTTTGCCTGTATACTCTCCTGTACTTCCTCATTCCACCACCATGTCTCTTTGTCGTCCTTCCTCTGGCCCGATGTGATACCAAGCACCTTTCTAGCCATCTCCCATACTAACTCTGCTGTAGTTACCCAGCTATTTGGTAACTCTTCACTGCCACCCAGTGCCTGTCTTAACACTTCCCTGAACTCCACCTCACAATTACCCTTTTTCAATTTCCACCATTTGATCATTGGTGATGCCCTCACATTCCTCCTCCTCTTCTTGATCACCAACGTCATCCTACAAACCACCATCCTATGCTGCCTTGCTACACTTTCTCCGGTCACCACTTTACAGTCTCCAATCTCCTTCAGACTGGCCATCCTACATAAGATATAATTCACCTGTGTGCATCTTCCTCCACTCTTGTATGTCACCCTATGCTCCTCCCTCTTGTTAAAATACGTATTCACCACAGCCAGGTCCATCCTTTTCGCAAAATCCACTACCATCTGACCTTCTGCATTTTGTTTAACATCATACCTACCCATCACTTCCTCATCCCCTCTGTTCCCTTCACCAACATGCCCATTGAAATCTGCTCCAATCACCACTCTCTCACCCTTGGGTACAGTCATCACCAATTCATCTAATTCACTCCAAAATTTTATTTCTCATCCATTGCGCACCCAACTTGTGGAGCATATGCACTAACAACATTCATCATTACACCATCAGTTTCTAGCTTCATAAACATCACTCTATCCGACACTCTTTTCACCTCCAAAAACATGAAACACATACTTCATAAAACCAGTACGCCACGCAATCATAGCTCTTAAGGCAAAATAACATACCCAACACACTAGTAATAGGTGACTCTATTGACAGGCACACTGACATCCCACTCACTAGGCTGAACAAGGTGAAGGTTACTGTTAGCTGCCTGTTGGGCACCAGGATCCACCACATAACACAAGCACTCAGGTCACTCCAGAACAAGTACAAATATGACTCTGTCATTGTCCATGTTGGAGTGAATGACCCGAGATGTACCTTCCTGGACTACATGAAAAGAGACATGGAGAAGCTTTCTGATCACATAGCCCAGGCCAGTATGACCCTGACCCTGAGTAGCATCCTGCCCTCACCAAAAATGATACCACAGTATAAAGAAAAAATTATCAATTTCATCAATTGGCTAAGCTTCGGGTGTCATTCAAAGGGGATCCAGTGTCTGTCAGCCTGGGGTGACATGCTCGAAAAGCCACGCTGCTTCACTAGATATGGCTTGCACCTGTCACCCTTAGGCTTTCGAATACTGTCCAAGGCTCTTGCCACCACCATAGTGCCTTTTTTAGGCAAGGCTCAAAAGACAAACCCACCGTCATAAATAGCACAAGTAACAAAAAACTGAGGGTAATGCTACTCACTGCCAGAAGTCTAAACCTCAAAATGCACGCACTCGAGGCACTCCTCAGTATGGAGAAAATCAATATATGTGCAGTAACAGAAACCTGGTTTAAGACTCCAGAGAGCACCCCAGCACTACCAGGCTACAACTCATACCATACATTTCGGCCACAAAACCCGGACCAAACTACAAAAGGAGGGGGCTTATCCATATTCATTAAGGATACCCACACCTCCAGGTTAGTGGCACAGCATGATACTTCAGAGATCATCGATGTGCAACTAACAATGGGCAGAACTGCAATTCACATTGTAGCTTGCTACAGATCACCCACCATGTCCCAGGACCCCATTCCGCATTTCTGGAAACACTGGGAAACATAAAGGTCCTACCAAACACCCTGATATTGGGTGATTTCAATTACCCAAACATTAACTGGGAGAACTACTCAAGTACTAACTCTCTTGCCCAACATTTCCTAGAATTTATAAACTCAAATGCCCTGGATCAACTGGTCAACACCCCCACCAGAGGTGGCAACATATTGGACCTGGTCATCACCAACATGGACGACTGGTGTTCCACACCTGAGGTCACCCCTCGCTGGTTAGATCTGACCATAAACTAATCACTCTGGATATCCACATTCTGCCCCCACCCCTGGTCAAAGAAACCACTGTGAAAAACTTTTCTAAAGCAAACTTCATGTTACTTAAGACCGAGGTTGAAAGTTTCAAAGCCCCTATGCCAAAGGATAATGCTATCCAAGCTGCAAAATCCTTTACTAATGCACTCTATGGGAACCTACAAGAATGCATGGATCATGCTATCCCAAGCAAAACCAAGACTCACTCCTCCAAGAAAAGGAAACCAGTGTGGTGGACCCCTGCCATAAACAAGCTATACAACAGAAGGAGGAAACTAGTCCAGAAAAGAGTAAAATCCCAAGAAGGGAAGGCATCCCTAATCAGTATGAGCAAGAAACTACAATCCCACATAAAATCAAACAAGGATAGCTTCGAAAGAAAAAATTGCCAAGGACTCCAAAGATAACCACAAGGCATTCTTTAGCTATGTCAAGAATCGAAGTGGCAATTCTAAGATCTACTTGGAGTTAGCGCAGAATGGCACAAAATACACTGAACCAACCGATATCACCAGCATCCTGGCAGACAGGTTCAGTGCAAACTTCACCCTCCCTCTCACCCCCAAAAGGGCCCATAACCATACCAGAAGAATGCAGTGCCCCTGAAATCACAGACACTCAGGTTAAAACAGCACTCTCCAAAGCCAAAAACACAGCATCAATGGGACCAGATGGTGTCCCAGGCTGCATCCTACACGAGCTCAAAGATGAACTAACCCCTCACCTAAACACACTGTTCAAACTCAGCCTCTCCACAGGCTACATGCGCATAGAGTGGCACACAACAATGGTTATTCCGGTTCACAAAGGTGGAGCCACAACAGACCCCAAGAACTATCACCCTATAAGCCTGACTAGCTTGGTCTGCAAGGCTATGGAGCGCATCATCATGGATCTCATAAACAGAGACATTGGGAACCTCCAAACACTGGACCCTACCCAGTTCGGCTTTGTAAAGGGCAGATCATGACTCCTAAACCTGGTGGACTTCTTTGAGACAGTTACCAACGTTATAGATGAGGGGAAAGCTGGTACATGCAGCCTACCTAGACCTTGCAAAGGCCTTCGACACCATTCCCCATTCAGGTATTATAGACAAGCTCACCAGCCTGAACATAACCCCCTATGTCACGAGATGGTTTGTCAACTGGCTCATGGACAGAACCCACATGGTAAGAGTTGCAGGAGCTAGGTCTGACTCTAAACTGGTTACAAGTAGTGTTCCCCAGGGCTCAGTCCTATGACCCCCTCCTGTTCGGCATATACTTCTCAGAGGTACAGGCAGGCACAGAAGGACTATGGCTGACCAAGTTCGCAGACGACTGCAAACTAGGGACTCACTGAGACAGACACCTGGTATCAAAACCATGGCCTCAAGCTAAATGCCAAAAAGTGCATAGTCATCCCCTTTGGAAAAAACAAAGTACACACAAGCTACCATATAGGTGGAAGACATAATAAGGGATCTGGGGACCCAAGTAGATAGTAACCTCAATTTCATTTGTGGTATTTGGTTCCTGGTTTTCTAGATAGTAACCTCTCTTTTGATAATTACATTGCCAAAGTTGTTAGAAAAATCTTCTATGTGGCCCACCTAACCACAAAAGTGTTTGCATCCAGATCAAAAGAGGTCATTGTGCCCCTCTATGCATCACTCATCAGACCCATCATAGAGTACAATGCCCCATTTGGAATGTACCTTACAAGACACCTGCAACAGCTGGAAAGACCACAGAAGTACCTCACCAAGAGGATCACAGGCCTCAAACAGATGCCCTATGTAGCTCGACTGAAGAAACTCCAGCTGTACTTGGTTGCATGCCGCCTGCTCAGAGGTGATGTCTGCCTGACATACAAGGCCATGTCCAACCCAGAACTGATGAACATGCTCTACCTAAAAAAAAACATATCCCCTTGAGCCACATGCTCTAGGGATCTAAACCTCACCACAACAATAAATAGGACATGCTGGAGGGATAGATTCCTGTCCCAGAGACTTCCCATGCTCTGGAACAAGATTCCAATGTACAATAGGCAGAGCTCCTCACTAACACTCTTCAAGAGAAACCTTGACAAGTGGATGGGAAACAGAAAGTTTACCCCGGGGATCACTTCAGTGACTCTGTTGGACAGAGACACAGGGAACTAATCTAAGGGGGAGGCAAAAGCCAACACATTCTAGCTAGGCTTATAAATGCCTTTGGGCAGATAGCCTAGTATCTACCTATGAACCTATAATCGCATTATATTCAATAATAGATCCTCATCTTTAACCCCTTCAGATCATGCAGAATACTTTAATCAACTAGAAAATGTAACAGTCAGCCCTGATATCTTTTCTTTGGGAGAGTTCAGCTATCTGCACGTAAAGTGAAAAAACATTTACTACTAACAACAAATTTGTTCAGTTTTCTGGTCTTTACAAATGCCGATGCACTTGACCAGCCTGTCCCCATACATATCACAGCTGTTTATCTTCTTGCTCTTGTCCTCACAAACATTTTTATCAGTTGCCCCAGCCCGCGTGTTATCCCCCTCCCTAGTCAAATCAATATGACCATCTCAATGTGATCTTTTCTAGGAAAACCTGCTTTGTGACCCCCTAATAACAGATCATAATCATAATCGCTAATACTACAACTCCCCAGCAAACCTCATAACCAAGAATGCTTCCTACTCCTCTGAATTTTACTTCCCCTTGGATTGAGGCATCTATGTCATTCTGGCATAAGAAAAATGTCAAGTTTGAACTTAAAGCCACATGTTGAAAATACTGCATCAACAAACTCTGTAATAAAATGAAAAACCTTCTGGCCATCACATGAAAAGATGACCACTTCATCATTACAAACGGGATTACAAACTGGTAAGTAAATCTCTCAAACATAATATTAGGAAATGTAAGGCTAGCTATGAACTTAGGAAGACTGCAACTAATAAAAGAAAAAAAAAAAACAAAACAAAAAAAAAACAAAACAAAAGGCCTTCAGCTACAGTAGCAATTTTAGAAGTAACCAACAATTTTGTATTGGACTCATCTCAAGTGGTACTTCCTTTTCTGACCCCAAGGACATTACTGACTAATGTCCAGTGGTACTTCCTTTTCTGACCCCAAGGACAATATTAATATTCATGCAGATAAGTTCTCTTCAAATTTCATTCCACCCACCCTCTCCTCTGTCACCTCCATCCCCCTTTACGTGTCCCTCCTAGGGTTAATTTGGACTAATTACTTTTGGTACATTCCAAAATTAAAAACACTACTTCAATGTGCCCTGACAATATCCTTGGATGACTGCTTATAAGTAAAAAGTCCCACCCAGCAAAACCCCATCCATCAACTCTTTAACTTCAGACTGTCCACTAGATATGTTCTTGAAATGTAGAGAATTTCAGTTGTGCCATCCCTGCACAAAGATAGTCACTGTACTGACCCTGGGAATTACAGGCCTTTTAGTCTCATTATTATTATTTGCAAGACTATGTAACATATTTTAGCTGAACTAATAAATCATGATATCAGTGACCTTATATCTCTCGATACAGTTCTCCTTCAGAAGCACAAAGTTTCAAAACTTCGAACTTCAAAAGGCCGAGACCATAGGACTGAAGTTTTGAATCTTTGAACGTTTTGAGTGGAGATGACAGTATGGCATGGAACAGGATACTTACCATCTTCCTCACTGTAGTGCGATCTCAGAGTTGGTATAATTATTTATCAGGGGATGTGGGGGATGCAGGGGGACAAACAAAGTAAAAAAATGTTTTGTTTTTATTTTTTTTCATTAGGTTTTCAAAGTTTCAAAACTTCAATCTTATGGTCTCGGCCGTTTGAAGTTTTGAAACTTCAAGCTTCTGAAGTAGATCCCAAGATACACACCACTCTGTCTTTCTAAAAGGCAAATCATGTATATTCAACCTGGTTGAGTTTTTTAAAAAGGTTACTGAAACCATGGATAAGGTACATACAGTCTGCACTGCTTATCTGGACCTTATCAAGGCCTTTGACACCAGCCACAATATTAATCCATACAGAGTTATCAGGACTGGAAGTAGCTGATAGAACCCATACCATTAAGATCAGGAATATTTGCCCTAGAGAAAGTAAAATGTCACCAGTGATGGCCCAGCAGGGCTCTGTTCTAGGCTTCCTCCTCTTTGGTATATGTTTCTGTGACATAAAACCAATGCCAAGGGAGTATTGTAAATTAAGTTTGCTGATGCTATCATATCCCATTTTGATAGTTAAATACTCCAACAATAGTCAGACAAAACAAATGTTTTGTTTATTAGTCACGGGCTTAACCTCAACACCAAGAAATGCACCATGATTTCCTTTGGTAAATCTAGCATCATTACTACTTACCATATGGATAACTTTCCACTTAAATGTAACATGGTCATTAGGGTTGTGGATGCATATGTTGATAACAGGATCTCCTTTGACCACTGTATTTCTCTGGTGGTTAAAAAATCCTTCTGTCTTGCACAGCTTAAAGTCTAAAGAAGTTATAGTCCAACTTTATTCATCTCTTATTAAGCCCATCATTAAATATAACGCATCCTTTGGCATGTAAGTCAATATGCTCCTAAACCAGCTTGAGAGACCTCAAAGTTTCCACACTGAATAGTAATCAGGTCTCAGTACGCTTAGCTATTCTGATAGATTAAAAGCCCTGTTCCTCTACTTACTGTAATACAGATGTCTGAAAGATGATCTCTACTAAGCCTTCCATGCAATGTTCGACCCAACACTCTTTGAACTCCTTCGCCTAAATCAACTCACTCATTCTAAACACCTAAGCCTCTACTACCACATCAACAACTGCACATGACATGACAGACACCTATCTCAACATGTTCCCCATCCTTACCTATCAAGCAGAGTACTCCCATAGCAGCCAGTAAAACCAGCCTGAATGACAAGATGTGTGATCACAAATTTTCACCTGGGATATGCTGAGAAAGTCTACTTAATAGGAAGTTAAGAGAAATATGGAAAGAATAGGCAAATTAATGCCACATGTCACACCAGTGTTACAAATGGACAAAGGCAGCTCCTAAATGCTTTTAACCCCCACATGGAGCCTTTCAAAATATAACTATTATCCACAAACGGATAACATTAATCTAAACTCTAAGTGGGATGGGTAATTATCCAACAGAAATTCGGCTAGGCTTAAAATGGCCCACAAGGACAGTTAGCCTAGTACTAAACTATGACTGTATAAATGCAGGACATTGTTAGTGTTCCATCAGTATTGGGTGACATGTCTGAGCTTCACAATCACCCCCCTAGTCTGTAAGCTTAGTAAGAATCTGTGAACCTAGGAAATTATGTTTATTTGAAATATAACATGCACAAATATCAACACAGGTCCAATAATAATTTTTGTTGTTTTAGTCTTATGCCCTTATGTACTAAATGACTAGTATTCCTGATGTACTATTCAAGTTTAATTATGAATGGTTTCCTTATGGCATCAAATAATACGGACTTTACAGAGAGGTACAATTGAGCATCTAGGGGAACATTTTTTTTTTTTTTTTTAAGTTTAGGTATGATGTACAAATAATAAGGACTTTACAGAGAGGAAGAGAGGAACAACTGAGCATCCAGGGAATGCTGAACATTTTTTTTTTTTTTTTTTTTTTTAAGTTTAGGTCTTCTTTTTCTTCTTTCAGCTTTTCCCAGTTAGGGGTCGCCACAGCGGATCATCTGTCCGCTCATGATTGGCAGTGGAGTTTTACAGTGTCGAGTTGCCAGCCCAGCGCCCAACCTTCCACGGAAGGCACACACAAGAAAGCATTCATGCCTAGGGTTAATTTAGAGTATCCAATCAACCTACAGCATGTCTTTGGGATGTGGGAGGAAACAGGAGCACCCGGAGGAAACCCACGTGACCACAGAGAGGACATGCAGACTCCACACAGAAGGCACTCCAGCTGAGGATCAAACGGGAGAACATCTTACTGTGAGGTGGCAATGCTAACCAGGGGCTGCTGAACATTTTTTTTTTTATAATTTTTTTTTAAGTTTAGGTATGATGTAAAAATATGGAGCTGCTAGATATTCAGTAAGTAACTAGTTTGCATCCCATATTTTGAAAGAAAACCTAATTAACAATTTGCCTGCACCATTCATTATTTTATTGTCAATAACTAGTGCAGGGCACTTTGTCGGTTGCTTGGATGTCTGTTGTGGCACTACTGTATATCGTGGAGTGACACATGACTGTTTAGTTGTGATGCTGTGGACAAATTTACAGGCTTCTGCTATGCTGTACACACGTGGACTCTGTAGCTTAGTGTGACATTATGAACACATTTACAAGCTTCTGCTATGCTCTACACGCGTGGCTTATGTAGCTTAGTGTGACATTATGGACACATTTCTACACAGCTGCTATCATGCACGTACATGTGGGATTGTAGTTTTGCATGGTTGTCTGTATCTCACTTACACCTGTGTAAGTGAAAGCTGTTTTCTCTTGTATCTTTCATCATGGGCAGAACAGGAGGCAAGTGATGCTGGTTGCTACAATAGGCAGCTGAGACTTGTGGCATTGCATGGTAGGTTTGCTAATTTCCTAATAAATTCTACTATATTTATTTATTTTTTATTTAGCTTACATTTGTTAACCGGGTTAGTCCAGCTGAGCATTAGCTCGTTTCCAGTGGAGACCCGAGGAGAAAAGCTCCGCAACCAGTATTAACATTTTACATACAGTCAGCAAGAAAATAGCATTTTATCATATTAACTGCATTAGTTTTGGACATCTTCACTACTGTTATCCATCCCATTGTGTCTTTCCCCTGCAAGTCATGCTGACAAAGATGAACCACAAGTTCATAACCTACAGCACGTCCCTGATCCTGTGGCTGCAGCTGTGGTAGGTCAGTGGTCTAGGCATGCCTTACTATGTGGGGTTACAAATCTCTCCAAAACAGGTAGACAAACTTGATTACCAGCTGCAGCCCAGGCCTCAGTAAATACTGGAGGTGGTTTAGACTGCAAATGGCTTCCTGGCTGGATAGCTCCCACCATGAACTAGCTATTGGTCATTGCAAATGGACTTGACCAGCAATATATTGTCCTCAAACCACCAGACTCGTGTTTGGTCCCTGTCACTGGGCATCCTAACCCAGCTTCACCATCTACTGGTCAAACATTTCTATGAACCAGTCAGCAGACAGCATGTTCCCTGTGCCTCACACTGTGCACACTCAGGTCTTCTCCCATTCTCTTAAGCCACAACACATCCTTGCTGCATTGTCAACACTGTGCATTGAGCATTTATCTATCATCCTTTTCTCTCTGTCGAGCCCACATTTCCACCTGTTAGTGTGTTCACATCCGTCCATGACTCTCTGTACTGTTTTGTGTTTTTTTGTGTGGCCCTGCAGGATACCTTACCTCATCTTTCCTCCCTCTGTTCCCCTTTCAACCTTCCCATCATCCCTCCTCTCTAAACACACACACACACACACACATATATAAAATGAGTGCACCCCCTCAAAAAAAAATGAACCCTTTCTTCCCCTGCCTGCTTTTCCTTTATGCTGCCCCTCTGTATGCAACTCTGCTTCCTTATAGTTATCAATTTTCTAGTGTCCTATACACCGATTTCCTCCCCTTTCATGGAAAAAATAAGTGCCCAGGTGACTGAACACCTGATAGCAGTCGTTTGCAAAGTGCTGTAAGCTAGTACTTTGTGGTACTTGCTGACAATCTGCCAAACCCCCCCCCCACACACACACACACACACACACCAGATCATGCTTCCTGCTGTCATCAAGTCTCAAATGCTTCCTTCTGGCTGGAGTATGATCTCTCCCTTACTTACTCTTCTTCACTATAGTATTTTGCAGCTTTTTATCATTGCTTCACTTTCGATACCTGAGCACTGCTGGCTGCTCATATGTTGTTGTCATTTACATATTTATGTCTTCTTATCACTGTTACAAAAAGAGATAGCATCGCTTAGCTGCAAATCACAACAAAATTCCAAACAAAATGGCTCACAGAAGAAGTCAGAAGAAAAATTAAATTTATGTCTGATGGGGGGGGGGGCAAATGAGAAGTATAACATTACAGAAATTAGCATAACTTTTAGTGTTACTTCTAACTGATTGCTGAAACAACACTGATAAGGTGCTGCTCCATTATTAGCACTCCTGTCTAAATCTGTCCCTGTTTGTCCCTGTCTGAAATGTTGCTATAATGTTCTGTTAATAGTGCTAAGTCGAATCTGGACTATCACTCTTAGAGGACGTCTTATTAACAAGTCACCCAAATGCCAGCCTACAACAAAGTGAAGAGCATTTCTTTGCATGATACAACCTGCACATTTTTTTATCCAAATGCATTTTTCTCTCATACTTGCTGGTCATTGAACTTTCCTAGTTAGACAAGAACTCATTTAAGAATTACTGGGGGGGGGGGTGAGGGCTGTTGTTTAGGTAGGCATGAGGGTTGCATGCATCCTTGCCAGCATCCCAGCAGCAAGGATATTTATTAGTTCTAACTTGTCCCCTGGGTGGGGGTCTTGCATCCTACATCACTATGGCAACCAAGTGTGTGCTCCTCAGCATATGTTGACTAAAGGCTGCTGCATTTTGGTAGCTTGGTACACCACATGCATGTTCTCGGGTTGTAAGTCTATCTCTTTCCACTAAAGGAACGCTACAGTCCACAACCAGCTTCAACTTCTCCAGCAGGATGGATGCACCCAGCCTCCCTAAAGCTTGTTCAAATGCCCAAGCTGCTAATCAAACTTAGGTTAACTGGGTATTAGCTAGGGATTTGCTTCTCTCTATACCACAGGAGGTAGCTTAACTCTAGTACCTGCAAATAAATGTAATTGGCATGACTTTACTAATGATGACAATTGCCTAGATATAATATTATATTGCTACTAGATTGAACTGTGATTATATGCTTATAAGTCATTGGCGAATTATTGCAATTTGATACTATTAACAGCTGGCAAGATGTGATCATATTAACAACACCTTATCCTTATAAAAATGCAGATAAAACTCCTGATTAACTTTAGCTTATTCAGATATAAATATGAACCTTTTAAAAATATAATTATTTGACAATAGAATGGTTTTATATTAAATATATGTTATAATGATTCCCCTTTATAATCAGGAAAAACTGAAATCTTGAATTTCAGTATTTCACGACCATAAAGGCGAAACCTTCAAATACCAAACCTTCACAATCCCGAAACTACAACTCCCAAACACACAGTATACACCACACCACACATAAACCACAACACCCAAACTGCAAAACAAACACACAAAAACAAAACACCACACATCCACAAACCTACACTATACATAAATAGGGGGGAAGCCCCCCTGCACCCCACACCCCCTACTTATATATACTAACTCAGAGATCGCACAAACAGTAAAAGACAGTACATTTATTGAGTAGCAGATACTTCTATAAGTGAATAGCAGCAAACCAATTTCATAAGTAAAAAGCAGTGGATAGTAGCAAAACAGTCTCTTTCAATACCAAATAGAATTGGAAATGAATAGCAGCAAAACAATCTTTCTTGTAAGAATCAACGAACAGCAACAAAATAATCTCTTAACGCCTGTTGTTCGTTGATTCTTACAAGAAAGATTGTTTTGCTGCTATTCATTTCCAATTATATTTGGTATTGAAAGAGACTGTTTTCTACTATCCATTGCTTTTTACTTATGAAATTGGCTTGCTGCTATTCGCTTATAGAAGTATCTGCTACTCAATAAACGGATTTGAGTTCCAGTATAAAGGAGGCATCAGTTTTTGGTCTTTGTGGTTCGTTTTGGTTTTGGTTCGAGTGGTCTACATCGTAAAAGACAGTACACCCATACCCAGACATTCCACAGTCCCTCGTGCACACGCACACACACACACACACACACACACACACACACACACACACACACACACACACACACACACACACACACACACAAACACACACACACACATCACACACAGACAAACACCAACACATCCAACAATTACACACTCATACGTTCACCTTCCTACCCTAACCTACACATACAACTTACAAACGATCTCACATACACTCAGACTCCCACCCAAAACCCTAACAAAATACTCGCTTACCTTAGATTCCACATAAATCCATACACTACGCCGAACATCCAAACCAAACAGTATTCGTCATGTAACGTACGAATTCGCGATTATGCACTTTCAACATTTAAAAAATTTGCCTTTATGGTCGCGAAATACGGATATTTCAGATTTCAGTATTTGGCGATTATAAAGGGGAACCATTATAACATATATGCAACAAAACAGTAATAAAGTAACTCCTCAGGAAGTCCATTTTCTAAGCATATTAATGTCCTTGGAAAGTAGTATTGGGCAATATTAGACCTTTCAGAGATGACCAGAACCTTTGTTTGAGGCATTGGGCATTAAAGCACCTGAAGGTGGTCTGTTATTGACTATTGTACAATGACTGGCTATTAACATTCATAAACAAGAATGCTGATTGGTCAGCCCAACCAGCATGCCCATTGCAAATCCAAGAATATATCAACATTTCCCATTGGTGTATCGCATACATTGTTTTACTTTTCTTACTTTTTTTAATCAAATTATAAAATGGAAGACCTCAAATGAATGAGGGAGATGGCTCATGAATGAGGGAGATGGCTCATGAATGAGGGAGATGGCTCATGAATGAGGGAGATGGCACAGAGGAAATTAAAAGGATAATCAGGTACGTTCTGCAAAACGAAGGAAACATACATGATTATCCTTTTATTTTGTCTGTCCTGGCTCTCCCAAACGTTAAAAGTCTCCCAGTTTCTTTCTTTCTTTTGAATAAATAAGAAAAAGCAACAGAGATCTTCCTTTCTCTGTTGCTTCCTTTGCACAGCACTGATATACTGCGTAAGCATGGGAACAGAAGGTCCCATACACATGCGCAGTACATCAGAAAAAGCCCCAGAATACCAGAAAAAAGGCGGAATGGCACCACAGAGGCATTATACAAAGACATTATTTAAGAAAAGTAAGGTTTTTTTTCTTAAATAATGTCATTGCATAGTAGCAATAACCGACTCTGTGGTGTGGTATATTGAAGATTTACCCATGGCTGGCTCTATTTAATCACTCAGGCTTCGCCCTCATGATTGCACCACACCAGCCGTGGGTAAATCTTCAATATACCACACCGTCGTCGGTTATTGCTGTAGTATTGTCCAGTCCTTTGTTACCATTATTTGCATTGTACATTTACCGATTTTAATGCTCTGATTTGAACATTAACATTATGCAGTAAATCTCTGTCCTTTAAAAAAGGTTTCTATAGCTACTCGTATGTAGCAACACTCTTTACTTTCAAAGCCTTGCTATGTCCTTACTTTGTAATCTTTAAATCTTAAGACCATTTCCAGAACTATGTTGTGGCCATTGTGCATACAACAGTAATCGTTTACTTCACTGAAATAGTGTGTGTGTGTGTGTGTGTGTGTGTGTGTGTGTGTGTGTGTGTGTGTGTGTGTGTGTGTGTGTGTGTGTGTGTGTGGAGGTGGGGGATTTAGTGAGAAATATATACATAGTTGGATAGTAAGAGTAACATAATATTTAGACTACTTTGTTTTAATCAACAACAACAAATGCTTTTGTGAATGTCTACAGCTAAAAGAATTTTGGAGCTGTATAAAAATTAAAAATGAGACAAATTCAGGACAACTGATTTACTCTACTAGCTAAATTAGTTTTATTCACTGCTTCTCTCTCTCTCTGTATAGATTTTATTGCTACCTGCCAAAAAAGCAATTATGCAGAAATGGAAATTAAATATCCACCCCAATGCACTCAGTGTTTATCATCTATGATTAAGATACATGCTAGAACTGTCCCTTGCTCATATTCAAGGAAAATATTACAGGTTCTATCAGTACATCTTCTCTGTTTATTCAGCAGTTAAGTACAACAGACTGATTAAAAAGTACAGACATGACTGAATACTTCACTGCTGATTACTGTGGGTTTCACATTTTCCTGTTTGCATTGTCAACTTCATTCCTTTATCTCTTTCTAATCCCTTTATGGTACATGAAGACCTGATGCAGCAAAATAGGAAAAAAATATTTAATTGTTCACATAGATACAGGTATCATGGTCAGTAGATCTCAGCATAACATAAATCATTCACATACACACAGGTATCATGTTCAGTAGATCTCAGCATAACATACATCATTCACGTAGATACAGTTATCATGGTCAGTAGATCTCAGCATATCATGCATCATTCACGAAGATACAGGTATCATGGTCAGTAGATCTCAGCATAACATACATCATTCACGTAGATACAGTTATCATGGTCAGTAGATCTCAGCATATCATGCATCATTCACGTAGATGCAGGTATCATGGTCAGTAGATCTCAAGCATAACAAACATCATTCACATAGATACAGGTATCATGGTCAGTAGATCTCAGCATACCACTGAAAATTAACTATACTAACCTTCCACACTGCATGACTGCGCTTGCTTGTTAAAAATTGGACTATAAATGGACCATCACATGTGCTGTTATAGGTGATTACATTCTCTCATATCATTTGCTCTTTTCCTGTACTGTGTTACAATATGATTCCTTCCCCCTAAAGCATTTATGCCAGCTGAAACTCGACATGCCTTAGCTCTCCCTCTCTCTCTCTCTCTCTCTTTGCCTCGTTTGTTTCCCCTTTGCCAAATTACTTCTGAGTTGTAGGTTTTAATTACCTTGTAGTACCCAATCTGTCATGTAAATCTGTAGTACCATTGTGAACTGTAAGGCTCTAGGTGTTTCCTGTTAGGGTGTGGTAGTGGGTACATTAATGTATTTCATGAATTGCGTCAGTTCAGTTTTCTGACATTCTATACCTTTCCTCTGACAACTGACAATGACAATTGCCAGCAGGAAGCTTCTTAACACATACTGACAGCAGTGAAAAGGATACCTTACATATTCCCTATTGTGGCATTTATAAGCCATGACAATACAATATGCTGTCATGTCTTACCAGCAAATTAAGTCTGCTGTTCAACAGACCTCTCTGAATTAAATGTTTTCCTACTAAATTTTGTGTATTCTCATTTATATAAATGTCTATAGTTCATTTGCACTTTTCAGGGACTGTTCATGAACAAGTGGTACAGGGCAGATAACAACTGTGGACTGTGATCAGTTGTGATTACTTGGGGCTGATTTAGAAGCTTCTTACACAATGGAGGCTCAGCTGCATTCAGCTCTGTGAATCTTAGTGCTGCAAAGATGTGCAAAAATGTGTATATGTTCTTACAGGCATAATGCATTCTGTTGACTGGGAGGTGAGCTGCACTGATTGGCTGGAGAGTGAGCTGCACCAATTGGCTGGGGGCGAGCTACAACGACAGGTGATTGGCTACTGAACAAGCATAATTGTCAAGCAACCCTCAGACATGCTGCACTATGGTATACCTTTCCCTTGGTATGTATGCAGTTATATGATTGGCAATCACTGTTTAAACTTTGTTATTGCTTCTGGCCTACCCAAATGTTACTTTCTGGTGACAATCCATATTATTGGGTACAAAATCGATCCATAATCTACCTGATGGGAAAAAAATGATAATAATAATAACACAATGTAAGGCTGCACTTCTAGAAAAAAGGTTTGTGACCCCTCCCCCAAAAATACTGTAGGAGTAAAATTCAGCATATAATAAACACCCTTGACCACATGTTAAACAAAACTGGTGCCAGATTAGAAAAAGGGAATATATAGTTCATAAACACAAAACTTAACAAAAAAAATAGTTAGACAAGCATCTGTTAAGTTATTACAGTGCAAAACTGTGTTCATTTGTTTATCCAATGAGGGAATGACACTACAAAATAAAGTGAAAGTGCATGTGAGCACTGCTGTCCTGTTGTCATGTAAAGCCTTTATACTCCTATCACTTCCAGGGACAGTAGCCCTACCTGGGTGTACAGGCTGCCCATAGTGATGTCACACCTCAGAGGCTGTGGTTCAAGGCCTCTTATCCCCATCATCAGACGTAAATATTTCATTCCAGTACTGACACTTTACCAGAATGGCATCTGTTAAAGCCCAGGATCAAACCACCATGCTGGTCAGACAAGGACACAGAAATCCTCCTCTACCCATTGCTGCAGAAGACAGATCAGGCAACTGCCAGCTCTGAGAGGAAGAAAGCAGATATCTGACAGGAACTGGGGAAACATTTGTTATCACTGACAGTGTCCCCTCCTCAGGGCAGTAATGAAAGCACAGATATGATGGCCTGGAGAGATGGAAAATGTACCAGCTGGGCAAGTTA